>NW_024543059.1:32967500-33177500 GCF_018167655.1 Microtus oregoni | reverse complement strand
AATATAATTTGTTGAGCCTTCTTAGTGTTGCCTGCATGCATGTTTTTAGGGCAGACCACTTGATATTAGATAGTATTTCAGGAACCAGTCCCTGCGGAAAACAGATTTTTTCCTCCCTCAGCAGATATTAATTTCCTATAGCTCATCACCTATGGGCAAATCTTATGACATTTAATCTATCTATATTGGGATGTCAACTGGCGTTGTTATTGTCAAGGTCTTGTCGTGCAGCCATATAGTTGCTATTTCATGGATACAGTTCCCTATTGCAGCTAGAATGCACAAAGTCACAGTAGATTTTCTGATTCTCTGGCTCTTCTAATGTTTCTATTTACTCTTCCACTGTGCTCTCTGAACCTTAGTTACAGAAATTGTGTAGTGGATGTATTGAAAGAGAACAGACACTCTATTATCAATTGTTCTCTGAATTTTGACTAATGGTGGCTTTCTATAATGACACTCTGCTGAAAAAAAAAGATCTCTGATGAAAAATGAGATATATAGTAATCTCTCTGTATAAGAATATGTGTTTAGAATGCAGTTAGGAATTAAACTAGTTTAGGAAAGTGGAGAGATTAGGTACTGTTCTATTATCCATAACTTCATTAGCAGGCATGCTTTCCTATTATCAGGATCGTGAGTCAAATAAGACAGTTGTTCATTACTATCAGTATATAAGTGCCACTATTATATCTTTTAGGATATATTGTCTTGCTGGTTATTGTTTTGGTTCATGAGTGTCATGGCTCTGTAGGGTTATTTTTTAATGTTTTCCTTTATGTTTATTTTATGTCTATATGTTTCTCTGCATGTATGTGTGTACAGCACCTGCATGACCTGTGCCAAGGAGACCAGAAGAAAGCATTGTATTCCCTGAGACTAAAGTTACAGATAGTTGTGAGCAATCATATGGAATAGTCCTTGGACAACTAGAAAAGCAGTCAGTGCTCTGAATGTTTGAGTCATCTAACCAGGTTTGGGAAGGACTATTGAATGTTTTGCTCTTGGAAGCTAGCATAGCATTTTCTGATACTTTGAAAGATAGTCTGAACAAAGGAGTCTTTTGAGTTAGCTATTCAACTTTATTGAACAGCACTAGCTGGCAAGCCAACTTAAAAATATAACTAAAAAGAAGATGATAAAATTAACCTTAAGGAGTAGATAATGTTGTTTTCATACTATGAATTTATGTTGCAAGACATGGAATCCATCCATATAAATAACTGCTCACCAATACTACTAATGTCCCCAAAACAACAGGATGATATCATTGTCCATGGTTATCATCCTACATAACTACATAGCAGCATTATACTCTCAAAGACACCACACACTTTGGTTGTAGGTTGATAATAAAATAATCTTAAAAAGTCCAGGAATGTTTTGTTTTTCTCTGACTTCAAGATTTACTATTGTCAGAAGGTATTATGTGTACTGATAGGTAAGAAAACTCATGAATGATCTTACACATGGAGACACTCTATGTTGAAATACTGATTACAAGGTAAGACACACTGACATGTGGAACAGAGAGACAACTGCTGTCAGGAAACCACAAGCATGAATAAAACACCCTACAAAATTATTCCAGAATATCAAAGTAAAGTTGATACCAACACATCACACATCTCCATTAAACAGAACAGTGATGTAAGGCAGCCAGATTTGGGCATTACTTTATATAACCTCGAGACATTGTCTTTACTGACTTATTTTATTTTGCATTTTGTTTCAGGTTAAAGGCTTGAAGAGGTACTTATGCTTTGGGGAAAACAGGTAAGCCATGTTACTGGTTCTGTTGATGTCCATTTTTCCCTTCAGGTTCATGATGTCATATACTCTAAGATAGAGATATGTGACCACATGAAGATGCTTTTAATGAGGTCTGCATTGTGAAGAATATAATTCCCTCTTTGATGGAGCTTCCTTTTAATTATTTTTCTTTTGTAAAAGTTTCTAGATTTTTGAGACACTCATTTTGGAATAACTAAGAAAAGCTAATGACAAGAAAACCAAACATCTACCCAAGCTTTTCTCTTCCTAAACCAAAAGCAGCTCACTGCTTTGTAGAAAGCAGTTACATATCTAGTGTTCAGCTCTAATCTGAGGTTTTCAGATTAGAATGTCAAAGCTAAACCCTTTCAAATTTCTTATCTCATTTATATCTAGCATGCTAGTTTTAATATTCAATTTATTACCATCAGGTTTCTGTATTCCCAGTGCTGAAAGTAGGGATCATCACTGTGAAGGTCCCAGAAGCACTAGCTTAATTAATAATAATTAATAATTATTTAATTATTTATTTAATTAATTAATTAATTAATAATAGGTTTTGGGGGAATCAGAGATCCTTATCAATGAATTTTAAAATTATATAAATGGTCTTTTAGCTCATTTGTAATTAGAATATGAGAGTTAGAAGTGCTTTTTCTTCATTTCCTAAGCATTGTTTAAAGGATTACTTTTTCTTACAGAGACAATGTTCATGCATGTGTCTTGTTGCACTGGTCAAAGAGCAAAGGCTCAATACCAGATGAGGTGCCCATCCATAGATTGAGTAACAAACAAAATGTGATATATATAATCAGTTGACAATGATGAAAACATAAGCCTAAAATTATGTAATTTATGGCAACACCAAAGCAAATAATCTAGAGTCAAAAAGCTACAAATTTCATGTGTAATTGCTCATGTGCACATCTGAGTGTCCTCTTGCTAAAAAATACATACTATTGTATGGGTGAGAGTAGTTTAAGATCCTGAATATAGATCTGAGACCATGGAGAAGGAAATATAAAGAGCCAGGAGGATGAGTAAACATATGTTTCAGAAAGAGAACAGATTATTAACTATTGAAGCCAGAAATGAAAAAAACATAAGAGGGCATAGGTGATAAAGGAGAGGAACAGGAAAAGGAGAAACTATGTAAATTTAGTACTCATGATTATCTTATCATGTAACTTCCAACTTTGCATGCTAGTTAAAAGTTCTGTTTAGAAAGAACACAATATTTCCAATCAACAGCATTTTTAGTTTTTTCATAAGATTCTATTTTATATTTTTCTTTATTTTTTTATTATGACTTTAAAAAATCCAAATTCCCACTCCCTCCCCTCCTCCCAGTCCACTCCATCTCCCTCCACAGACTATCCCCCCTCCAACCCTAAGGGAGGAGCCCTGTGGAAAGTCCAAGGCCCTCCCTACTACATCTAGGTTGAGCAAGGTTTACATTCAAAGAGAATAGGATCCCATTAAGCTTGTATATGCAGTAGAGACACATCCCAGTGTCACTATCAGTAGCCCCTCAGTCTACCCTGGCTGTCAACCCCCCTTCAGAAGGACTTGGTTCTTCCCATGCTCATTTACTCCCAGTCCAGTTGGAGTTGTTGAGCTCCCATTAGCTCAAGCAAACTGTCTCAGTGAATGACCCCCTCATGGTCTTGAATTCCTTGTTCACACTCTCACTTCTTCCACTCTTCAACTGGATCCTGGGATCTCAGTCCAGTACTAAAATGTGTATCATTGCCTCTGTTCACATCTATTGCTGGATGAAAGTTCTACGGTGATAGTTAAGATAATCAGCAGTCTGACTACAGGTTATGGCCAGTTCAGATACCCTCTCCTCTATTGCTTAGGGTCTTAGCAGGGGTCATCCCTGTGGGTTCTTGGGCATTTTTCTAGAACCAAGTTTCTTGCTAACTCCATAATTTCTCCCTCAATCAAGATATCTCTTTCCTTGCTCTCATATCTGTCCTTCCTCCATCTCAACTGTCCCATTCCCTCAAGTTCTCCTCAACCCCCCTTCTCCCCTACCTTCTAACTCCTGCCCCCCTGCTCCCAAATTTTGTCTGATTCTAATTTCCAGGTGGGTCTATATGTTTTTCTTTGGGTTCACATTATTACTTAGTTTCCCTAGGTTCCTGAAGTCTAAGCTGGTTGACCTTTGTTTATAACTAGTATCCACTTATGAGTGGATGCATACCATATTGATTTTTTGGGTCTGGGTTACCTTACACAGGATAATGTTTTCTAATCCCATCCATATGCATGCAAAATTCAAGATGTCATTATTTTTTACTTCTGAGTGGTACTCTAATGTGTAGATGTGTCATACTTTCTTTATCCATTCTTCAGTTGAGGTTGTTTCCAGGTTTTGGCTACTACAAATAATGCTGCTTTAAACATAGTTGGACAAAAATGCTCTTATAGTATGATTGAGCATCTTTTGGATATATTCCCAAGAGTGGAATTGCTGGATCCTGGGGTAGGTTGATTTCCAGTTTTCTGAGAAACTGCCACACTGATTTCCAAAGTAGTTGCACAAGTTTGCATTCCCACCAGCAATGGGTGTTCCCCTTATTCCACATCCTCTACAACACAAGCTGTCATGAGTATTTTTGATCTTAGCCATTCTGAAAGGTGTAAGATGGTATCTCAAAGTTGTTTTGATTTGCATTTCCTTGATAGCTAAAGATGAAGAACATGTCCTTAAGTATCTTTTGGCCATTTGAAATTTTTCTGATGAGAATTCTCTGTTTAGTTCAGTGCACCACTTTTTAATTGGGTTATTTAGAATTTTAGTGTCTTATTTCTTGAGTTCTTTATATATTTTGGAGATCAGTCCTTTGTCTGATGTGGAGATGGCGAAGATTTTTTTCCCCAATAAGTAGGCTGCCTTTTTGTCTTGACTGTGTCCTTTGCTTTACAGAAGCTTCTCAGTTTCAGGAGATCCCATTTATTTATTGATGCTCTTATTGCCTATGCTTCTGTGGTTATATTTAGGAAGTGGTCTCCTGTGCCTATGCGTTGAAGCTTACTTTCCAGTTTCTTCTCTATCGGGTTCAGTGTGGTTGGATTTATATTGAGGTATTGAATCCATTTGGACTTGAGTTTTGTGCATGGCAACAGATATGGATCTATTTGCATTCTTCTCTATGTTGACATCCAGTTATGCCAGCACCATTTATTGAATTGCTTTCTTTTCTTCATTGTATCTTTTTTGCTTCTTTGTCAAAAATCAGGTGTTCATAGGTATGTGAATTAATATCCAGGCCTTCAATTCGATTCCATTGGTCAATGTCCCTGTTTTTATGTCAATACTAAGCTCTTTTAATTACTGTAGCTCTGTAATAGAGCTTAGAGTCTGAAATGTTACAGGATTGTTTTGGCTATTCTGGGTTTTTGTTTTTCCATATGAAGTTGAATATCTTTCTTTCAAAGTCTGTGAAGAATTTTGTTGGGATTTTGATGGGGATTGCATTGAATCTATAGATTGCCTTTGGTAAGATTGCCATTTTTACTATGTTGATCCTTCCTATCCAAGAGCATGGGAGATCTTTCCATTTTCTTGTATCTTCTTCAATTTCTTTCTTCAAAGACATAAAGTTCTTGTCAAATAGGCCTTTCATGTCCTTTGTTAGTGTTACCCCAAGATATTTTATGTGATTTGTAGCTATTGTGAAAGGTGTTGCTTCTCTGATTTCCCTCTCAGCTTTTTTATCCTTTGTGTATAGGAGGGCTACTGATTTTTTTGAGTTGATCTTGTATCCTGGCACTTCACTGGAGGCATTTGTCAGCTGTAGGAATTCCCTGGTAGAGGTTTTGGGGACACACACACACACACACACACACACACACACACACACATATATATATATATATATATATATATATATATATATACTATCATCTCATCTGCAAATAACGAAAGTTTAACTTCTTCCTTTTCAATTTGAATCCCTCTGATCTCCTTATATTGTCTTATTTCTATCACTAGAACTTCAAGAACTATGTTGAAGAGATATGGAGAGAGCAGACAGCTTTGTCTTATTCCTGATTTTAGTGGAATCACTTTGAGTTTTTCTTAATTTAATTTGCGGCTAGCTGACGGCTTGCTCTATTTTGCTTTTCTTATATTTAGATATGATCCTTGTATCCCTAATCTCTCCAAAGCCTTTATAATGAAGGAATGTTGGATTTTGTCAAATGTTTATTCAGTATCTAGTGAAATGATCATATGTTTGTTTTTCTTTCAGTTTATTTATGTGGTGGAAAACATTGATTGATTTTTGTATGTTGAACCAGGCCTGCATCTCTGTGATGAAGCCTACTTAGTCATGATGGATGATGTTTTTAATGTGTTCTTGGATTAAGCTTGCCAGTATTTTATTGAGAATTTTTGCATCCATGTTCATGAGTGAGATTGGTCTGTAATTCTCTTCCTTGGTTGAGTCTTAGTGTAGTTTTGGTATCAGGGTAACTGTAGTTTCATAAAAAAGTTTGGCAGTGAGCCTTCTGTTTCTATTATGTGGAACACTTTGAGGAGTATAGGTATTAGCTCTTCTTGAAAGTTCTGGTAGACTTCAGTACTAAAACCATCTGGCCTTGCGCTTTTTTTGGTTGGGAGGTTTTTGATGGCAGCTTCTATCTCCTTGTGGCTTATTGGTCTATTTAAATTGCTCACATAGTCTTGATTTAATTTTTGTATGTGGTATCTATCTGAAAATTTTTTATTTCTTTTACATTTCCAGTTTTGTAGAGTACATATTTTTGTATTAGGACCTAATGATTCTCTTAATTTCCTCAGTGTCCACTGTTATGTCTTTCTTTTCATTTCTGATTTTGTTAATTTGAATGTTCCTTCTCTGCCTTTTGATTAGTTTGGATAAGTGTTTGTCAATCTTGGTGATTTTCTCAAAGAACCAGCTCTTTGTTTCATTGATTCTTTGTATGATTTTCTGTGTTTCTATTTTGTTGATTTTTTTTTGTCTTCTTCTGCTTTTGGGTGAGTCTGCTTTTTTTTTTTTTCTAGAGCTTTCAGGCATGCTGTTATGTCACTGATGTGAGCTTTCTCCATTTTCCTTATGGGGACTTAGTGCTATGAACTTTCCTCTTAGCACTGCTTTCATCGTCTCCCATAGGTTTGGGTATGTTCTGCCTTCATTTTCATTGAATTCAAGGAAGACTTTAATTTCTTTCATTATTACTTCCTTGACCCAGGAGTGGTTCAGTAGTTGACTGTTCAGTTTCTATGAGTTTGTAGGCTTTCTGGGAGTAGTATTGCTGTTGAATTTTAACTTTACTCCATGGTGATCTGACAAGACACAGTGAAATATTCCAATTTTTTTTTATCTGTGGGTGTTTGCTTTGTTACCGAGAATGTGATCACTTTTAGACAAGGTTCCACAAGGTGCTGAGAAGAAGGTATATTATTTATTGTTTGGGTGGAATGTTCTGTTAAGTCCATTCGATTCATTAAATCTGTTAGTTCTTTTATTTCCCTGTTAAGTTTCTGTCTGTTTGACCTGTCCAGTGTCAAGAGAGGAGTGTTGAAATCTCCTACTGTTAGTGTGTGGGGTTTGATGTGCTCTTCAGTCAAGTTTCAGTAATGTTTTTTTTACATATGTGGGTGCTCTTGAAATAGGGACATATAAATTCAGAATTGAGACTTCATCTTGATGAATTGTTTCTGTTGTGAGTATAAAATGTCCTTCTCCATCTCTTCTGAATGATTTTAGTTTTAAATCAATTTTGTTAGATATTAGAATAGCCAAACCTGTTTGTATTTTTAGGTCCAAATTTTCCCAACCCTTTACTCTGATGTAGTGTCTGTCTTTGAGGTTGAGGTGTGTTTCTTGTAAACAGCAGAATGCTGGATCCTGTTTACGTATCCATTCTCTTAGACTATGTCTTTTTATAGGTAAATTGAGACCATTTATATTAAGCGATATTAATGACCAGTGGTTGTTAGCTCTGGTTATCTTTCAATAGTACTGTCTGTGTATTTCCCATTTTGGGGTTATGCTGGTGTGTGTGTGGAGGGGGTTATCAGTTGTCTGTGTTATTGTGGGTGTAGTTAGCTTGCTTGGGTTGTGGTTTTCCTTCTAATACTTTCTGTAAGTCTGGGTTTGTGGATACATACTGGTTAAATCTGTTTTTATCATTGAATATCTTGTTTTCTCCACCAATAGTGAATGAAAGCTTTGGTGGGTACAGTAATCTGGGTTTCTATATGTGGTGTCTTAGTGTCTACAGCATATCTATCCAGGACCTTCTGGCTTTCATGGTATCCATTGATAAGTCAAGCATAATTCTGATATGTATTCCTTTATATGTTACTTGACCTTTCTTTTTTGCAGCTCTTAATATTTTTTGTTCTATATGTTTTGTGTTTTGATTATTATATGGTAAGGGGATTTTTTTTTGATCCTGTGTATTTGGTGTTCTGTAAGCTTCTTGTACCTTCATAGGAATATCTTTTTAAAGTTGGAAAAGTTTTCTTCTATTATTTTGTTGAATATATTTTCTGTGCCTGTGAGCTGGAATTCTTCTTCTACCCCTGTTATTCTCAGGTTTAGTCTTTTCATGGTATCCCAGATTTCCTGAATGTTTTTTTTTGTTAAGAATTTGTTGGATTTAGTGTTTTCTTTGACTATTTGTCTATTTCCTCAATAGAATCTTCAGTGCCTTAGATTCTTTCTTCTATATCTTGTATTCTATTGGTTATACGTGTCTCTGTAGTTCCTGTTCATTTACCCAGATTTTCCATTTCCAGAGTCCCCTCAGTTTGTGTTATCTTTATTACTTCTATTTTAATCTTCAAATCTTGAACTGTTTTCTTTACCTGATTGATTGCTTTTTCTTTATTTTCTTGGGTTTCTTTGAGGGATTTATTAATTTCTTCCATCTTTTTGTCTTTTCCTCCATTTCTTTAATGGAGTTTTTCCATTTTCTCTTTTTTATTTGATGAATAATTTTTTATATTTTTATTTTTCCATTCAAAAATTTCTACTTCCCCCTCCTCCCATCACCCTCCTGCTCCCTTGCTCACCCTCTTCCCTCCCTCTCCAGTCTTAAGAGAGGGCATGGTACCCTGCCCTGTGGGAAGTCCAACGCCCTCCCCTCTCTATCCAGGCCTAGAAAGGTATTCATCCAAACAGACTAGGGTCCCAAAAGCCAGTACAT
Source organism: Microtus oregoni (assembly GCF_018167655.1). Taxonomy (NCBI): domain Eukaryota; kingdom Metazoa; phylum Chordata; class Mammalia; order Rodentia; family Cricetidae; genus Microtus; species Microtus oregoni. Next base: position 33,168,536 of record NW_024543059.1, on the reverse strand, counting down.
GCAGTAGAAACAAGTCCCAGTGCCATTATCAATGGCTTCTCAGTCAGCCCCCATTGTCAGCCACATTCAGAGAGTCCGCTTTGATCCATGTTCATTCTGTCCCAGTCCAGCTTGATTTGGTGAGCTCCCATTAGATCAGACACACTGTCTCAGTGGGTGGACCAACCCCTGGCGGTCCTGACTTCCTTGTCATCTTCTTCCTCCTTTTGCTCTTCAACTGGGCCTTAGGAGCTCAGCCCAGTGCTCTGATGTGGGTCTCTGTCTCTATCTCCATCCATCACTGGAAGAAGGTTCTGTGGTGATATTCAAGATATTCATCAGTTTCACTTCCTCTTTAAAGGTTTCCATCATTTTCATTAAGTAACATTTAAAGTCGTTTTCTTCTATTTCTTCTGTGTTAGGATGATCAACCCTTCCTTGTTGTAATATGAGCAGAGGGGCTGCGTCCCCGGCACCCGGCCACCCACATGGCTAGCTTATGCCCCGAAATAATTACACGGAAACTGTATTCTTTTAAACACTGTTTGGCCCATTAGCTCTAGCCCTTACTGGCTAATTCTGATATCCTGATCAACCCCTCTCTAATAAACTGTGTAGCACCATTCTTACCGGGAAAGATTTAGCATGTCTGACCTTGTGGCTTCCTTCATTGCCTGTGTCTGCCCGGGAGAGGGGAGCATGGATTCTGAGCTCACTTCCTCTTCCTCCCAGTATTCTGTTCTGTTTACTCCTCCCACCTATGTTTTAACCTATGAGGGCCAGTCAAGCAGTTTCTTTATTTTTTAACCAATGACCTTCCTCCATCACTTCCTGTTGTGTGTTCGCTTGATACTGATGATACCATGTTGCTTTTTAGGTTGATGGAGGAGTTCTTGCATTGGCAACTTCCCATCTCTTCAACTCTTAGGTCTTCAAGAATTGGTCTACAGAGTTCACAGGTAAAGAAGCATTTGGGGTGGGTTAGATGGCTGTGTAACAGACCAGCTCCCTGCTGACTGCTAGGAATGCCAAAGGCACCTGGGGAGGGGGGCCCTGGCATTTCTCCCATGTGGAGGTTTTAGGGAGTGGAAGGCGTCCAGGGTCCCAGGGCCACTGTTGTCTCACCTCTTATGTCCACCAAGAATTGGTCTCCATGAACCTCACAGGGAATGACGTGTTGGTGGCACATTTTTAGTTTTATATAAAGTATATTTTGTAACAACTCAGTCATCTCAGATGAATATTTCAAAACTTTTGTTATTTCTAATTACTCATTTATCTCTAATTTAACTTGGGCAACCCATGACACATTTATTCATCCTGAGTTTATCAATTTTGTACAGATTGCAAACAGAGTCCTCTGAATAAATATCCTCTTACACCACAGAAAACAGGTTTATGCAGACTTTGCCTGACTATGGAATTGTTATCTGCTCACAGAGATATCGTCTGGATGGGTGAAGAGTACATTTGTGCAAGGATGTCAAGCAATCCATAAATTGCCAATCTTGAGGATTAAGTGACCACTTATAAGGCAAGTGAGGCTTTTAGACCTGGCTTAGACTATTTAACCTTAGGTGGTAACTTGCAAAAAAGTACAGGCCTGATTTAGGATCCTAGCTTTTGAGGAAATAGGTATCTTTAGAATGTCCCAAATGTGACTCATGGATTGCTTCATTTTCCAATTTTGTGGAGTACAGGTTTTTGAGTATGAACTAATAACTCTTTGAATTTCCTCAGTGTCTGTTGGCATGTTCCCTTTTTCATTTCTGATTTTGTTAATTTAGATATTCTTTCTCTGCCTTTTGGAGTTTGTATTAAGGCTAAGTCTATCTTGTTTCTTTTCTCAAAACACCATCTTTTTGTTTCATTTGTTCTTTGTATAGTCCTTTTTGTATTTTGTATTATTTGTCCTTATATTGATTTCAGCCCTCAATTTGATTAGTTCCTGTTGTCTACTTCTCCTGAGTGAGTTTGCTTCTTTTTAATTCTAGAGCTTTATGTGTGATATTAAATTACTTGAGTGAGATTTCTCCAAATTCTTTATGATTGCATTTAGAGCTATGAACTCAGATTCAATACCTCTGTTCAGAGATTGAAAAACATATATCCAGCACAATAATGTTTTTATTTTTCAAAACTAAGGAAACAAGCTCTCTGAAGTTTAGCCTGGCAGTGAAAATATTCATGTGTTGAGAGAGGGCTTGCCTGGATCAGTGATAAGAACAACAATGTGAGGATGCTGAACAACTCTTAGGAATTGCAAACTCAGGTCCAGATATAAAGGTCTCCAACAAGACAGGAGAAATTCATATAACTGGTACACTTCAGCTTTCATTGATGGCATATAGCAGTAATGTCTGGCTTTATGATCCTATATTTTGAGAAAATGGGTATTGCTACAGTGTCCCAAATGTGTCCTATATACTTTATTGATTATATTGATCATTGCTATAATTAATAGTATAATTTAGATATGTAATTAAGTGTGTGACACAAACAAGCATTGAAAGGATAGACCCAAAGAGGTGAAATCAACAGAAAAAAAGCACTTATCAGCTTACTTGCACTGTAAACTGAAAATGGCTTTGCTATGTAGCTAATGATAAGAAACAAATGGAAGGGATCACTGTCTTTATTCCTGAGTATTTTGAAGACCATGTCTTTTCATTTTTTTTATTCCAATATTTTTTTTCTTCAGCAATACTTGGATGTAGAGGGCAATGTGAAGAGCATTAGCTCTCTCTGAATGACCAGTTGACTTGCCTTTCTTCAGGAAAGCAGAAGTATCTAATGGCCATCTTATTGTCCTTGGTAGCTGATCAATACAGCTTTCAGACTTTGATAAACTCCTCAACCCCTCATGATATCTCAATGTCTTCTTCAGGTAATTTCTTTAAGTTATCCCATTGTTAAAAGTTACTTATTCCTTGTACCATCTTGTTTGAACTGTGAATTTCACTTTCAGTATATTATATGTTAATATTTGCATGCTTGGTGCATTCTTTTTTTTTATTTTTTTTATTGCGAAAAGAAGAAAAAAAAACATAAACAAAAAACAAGTTTCCACCTCCTCCCAGCCTCCCATTTCCCTTCCCCTCCTCCCACCCTTCTCCCCCTCCTCCCACCCTTCTCCCCCTCCCCCCACTCCTCTCCCCCTCCCTCTCCAGTCCACAGAGCAGTCCGGGTTCCCTGGGGTGGGATGGGGGTAAGGGGAGATGGGGAGAGAAAAGGTAGAAGGGAAGGAGGGGGGGCCTGGGAAACGGGAGAATTGGGATAAAGGAAAGGTGGATAGGGGAGCACGGAACCACAATTCTTAGTTAAGGGAGCCACTTTAGGGTGGGCAAGCGACTTGACCCTAGAGGAGCTCCCTAGTGCCCAAGATGAGGTTCCCAGTTAGTTCCTTGGGCAGCTGAGGATTGGGAACCTGAAATGACCCTATCCTAGAGCAATACTGACGAATATCTTGGTGCATTCTTTTTAACTTTTCTTACTTTTAACTTTCTTTTTAGAGTCACTTATGTATACTATCATATCACCCGCAGCAAGGATACTTTGACTTCTTCTCCTGTGTATTTCTTTTATCTCTTTCAGTTGTCTTATTGCTTTAACTAATACTTCAAGTACTATATTGAGTAGATATGGAGAGCACGTACAATCTTGTCTTGATCCCGATTTCAGTAGAATTGCTTAGAGTGCCTCTATATTAATTTGATTTTGGCTATATTCTTGTTGTGAATTGTCTTTATTATATTTAGTTATGTCTCTTGTAACCCTAGTCTTTACAGAACTTTTTCATGAAGGATTGTTAATTTTAGTCAAAGCCTTTTTCTACACCTAATGAGATGATCATTTGATTTTTTTCTTTCAGTTTCCCTATATGTTGGATTACATACTGATTTTTGTACATTGAACCCTCCCATTCTTTCTCAGATGAACTCCATTTGATCATAGTGGATTATGTTTTTGATGTGTTTTTTGTTTGATTTGCAAGTATTTTTGAGTATTTTTGCATCTAGGTCATAAGGAAAATTGGTCTGTAATTCTGTTTCTTTGTTGAGTCCAAATGTGCATTGGGTATCATACTTTAAAAATGTACAATTTTTTTAACTTATGCCCTTAGGGCTATGAAATTTCCTCTTAGCACACTTTAATTTTGTCTCCTAAGTTTGGCTTTGTTGCATATTAATTTTCAATGAATTTTAGAATGTCTTTAATTTCTTTCTTTCTGTCTTGATGCATTTTTATTCAATAGAGCTTTTTTTTTCAATTTTCATGAGATTTTAAGCTTTCTGTTGTTTTTGTTGTTGACGAGCTCCAGCTTTAATCTGTGGTGGTCTAATAGTACTCAGGGAGATATTTCAATTTTTTTTGTATCTGCTGAGACTTGCTTGGTGTCTGAGTATGTGGTTCATTAGTTTTAGGGAAAGTTCCATGAAGTATTAAGAAGAAAGTACATTCTTTTATTTTTGTTTAAAACGTTCTTTAAATAACTCCTAAGTCCATTTGGTTTACAATGTCTACTAGCTCCAGGATTTCTCCATTTAGTTTTTGTCTGGATGACTCACCCTTTTTTGAGAATGTGGTATTAAAATTTCCCACTATAAATAGGTGACAGTCAGTATATGATTTATGTTTTAGAAGTGTTTCTTTTACAAACTTGGGTGCTCTTGTATTTGGGGCATAGATGTTAAGAACTGAAATATTGTCTCAGTGGATATTTCCTTTGGTTACTCAGTATTGTGCCTGTGGTTTCAAGTCTAGTTTGTTAGATATTAAAATAGCTATATCCACTTGATTCTTAGGATCATTTTCTTGGGATGTCTTTTTCCAACACGGTATCTCAAGGTAGTACCTATACATGATGCTGATATGTATTTCTTTGGCGAAGCAAAAGGATAGATTCTGTTTTCAAATCTGTTATGTTAGTCTATGTCTTTCTATTGGAGAATGCAGATTATTAATATTGAGAGATATAAATGATCAATAATTATTTTTGATTGTTGTTATTACATTGTTGTGGGCAATGGTTGAATTAGTGTTGGTTTTGTGTGTGTGTCCTTATTTTAATATTGCTGGTGTGAAATTATTTTCTGTGTTTTCATGGGTGTTGTTAACTTCAATAGGTTGGAGTTTTCCTTCTAGAATTTTCTGTAGGGCTGGAATTATAGATACATATTACTTAAATTTGATTATCATGAAACATCTTAATTTCTCCATCTAAGTAACTGAAAATTTTGATAGATATAGTGCGCTAGTCTGGTATCTGTGGTCTCTTAGAGTCTGAATCACATTTGTTCAGACCTTTCTGGTTTTGCAGTCTCCTTTGTAAAACCAAGTATAATTATAATAGGTTTGACTTTATATGTTACTTGTTCTTTTTCCTTTCATTAAAAAAATTCTTTCATTATTCTGCATGTTTTGTGTTTTAGTTATTATGTGGTAAGGGAATTTTTTCTGGTCTAATCTACTTGCTGTTCTGTATGCTTCTTGTATCTTTATTGGTTTCCTCTTCTTAGGTTAGAGCAATTTTCTTCTATGATTTTGTTGAAGATACTTTCTGGACCTTTTGAGCTAGGATTCTCTTTCATTTATTCTTATAATTCTTAGTTTAATATTTTTATAGTGTCCCATATTTCCTGAATGTTTTGTGTCAAAACTTTTTTGATTTTTAACATTTTCTTTGACTGATATATTCAATTTTCTATCAAGTCTTCAATACCTGAGATTCTTTCTTCCAGAATTCTGTATTCTTTTGGTGACACTTGCCTTTGTAGTTAATTTTCAAATTCTCAAAATTTTTATTTCAAGAATTCCATCAGCTTGTATTTTCTTTATTTATTCTATTCCCATTTTTAGGTCTGGAGTGGTTTTATTCCTTTTCTTCACCTGTTTTTTGTTTTCTAATTTTTTCTTGGATTTCTTTAAGAGATTTGTTAATTTCCTCTTTCAGGAACTCTATCTTCATATAGGTTGTTTTTGTGATTTAATAATTTGCTTCAGCTATGATGGAATATTCAGAACTTATTGTGGTAAGGTAACTGGGCTCATAGTGCCCTGACCATTATTGGTGGTGTTTTTTTTCTCTTTTTTTAAAAAAAGAAAGAAAACTACTTTTTGTTTTAAATTTTGCATACCAATCCCAGTTCTCCCTTATTGCCCCTCCTCCCATTCCCTGCACCTCACCTTTCCCTTTAGGGAGGATGCTGAGGTAAGCTTGGTTGACTGACAGAATGAGTCTTGTAGAAAGAGATTCCAGTGGGTGGTCACATTGGTGGTACAGACTGCCCACAGGTCTATCTCTTGTTGGCAAGCTGCTGTGGGATTCATTGGAGCAGCTGTTTTCCACCAGAATTGGGTGCAGGAACCTGCTTTCTTGCTGAGATGATTGGTGTGGGGCTCAGGATGTCCCTTGGTATTTATGGCCTTGCAGTCTACAAGGGAGATCATCACTCACCTGTTTTTGCAACTGGTATAGGTGGCACTGTGCCTATAGGAGCTTCTGAAGTAGCAGGAGATGATTGTCCAAGATGAGGATGATGGGGAAGGGGAGGATGGGTAATGAGTTGGTTTCTCTGTGAAAAGAGTAAAGTGGGTGGCAGCTGTGGTGGTGCAGCCTGCCTGTAGGTCTCTTACCTAATGGCAAGCTGCTAGGGTTCATCACAATAGAGCATTCTGATATTACATTTAACTTAGATTTGAATTAAGGTACAAAAGACAATGTATGCATGCTGAGTCAGACTCAATACCTCTGTTTTGATACTGAGAAACATGCTCTACACAATTCTGTTCTTCGTTTTCAAGGTTAAGATGACATACTTTATGTAATTTCTCTTAGCCATGGAAATGCTCATGTATTGAGAGAGGGCTTATCTGGATCGATGATGAGAAACCCTGTCTGAGGATGCTGAGAGACTCATGTCAATGGGAATCTGAGGTCCAGATATGAGGTCCTCTAATAAGAGCAATTAGGGTTTCAGACCCTGGCTTATTCTTCATAGTTTTCACAGATGAGATAACTGTCCAATCTGGCTTTAGCATTTGAGATTTTGAGAGTGTCTTGATAGTGTCCCAATTGCACCCAAAGCTAAGGTTACAAGATTCCCAAAGATTCACTGGCAGTGGTTATATTTTTTGCATTGAGATAAGGCTTATCTCTATCAATGATGAGAACAACTCTCTGAAAATCCCTAACAACTCATGCCATAAGAATCTGAAGTCCAGGTAATGGGTCATTTTAAGACTGAAGAGGTTTCAGAGCCTGACTGGCATTCCAGTTTTGACAGATGGCAAATAATAGGGCAGACTGCCTTTAGGAATCTACATATTGCTAGTATCCATTTATGAGTGAGTGCATACCATACTCATTTTTGGGGGGTCTTGGTTACCTTACTTAGGATAATGTTTTCTAATTTCAGCCACTTACACGTAAAATTAAAGATATCATTGCTTTTTACCACTGAGTAGTACTGTAATGTGTAAATGTGTCACACTTTATTTATCCATTCTTCGGTGGAGGGGCATCTAGGTCGTTTCCAGGTTTTGGCTACTACAAATAATGCTGCTATGAACATAGTTGAAGAGATGCTTTTGTAGTATGATTGAGCATCTTTTGGAAATATCCTCTAAAGTGGTATTGCTGAATCCTGAGGTAGGTTGATTCCCAATTTTCTGAGAAACTGCCATACTGATTTCCAAAGTGGTTGTACAAGTTTGCATTCCCACCAGCAATGGATGAGTGTTCCCCTTACTCCAGATCCTCTCCAGCATAAGCTATTATTAGTGCTTTTGATCTTAGCCATTCTGACTTGTGTAAGATGGCATCTTAGAGTTGCTTTGATTTGCATCACCCTAATAGCTAAGGGAATTGAACATTTCCTTAAGTATCTTTTGACCATTTGAAATTCTTCTGTTGAGAATTCTGTTTAGTTCAGTACTCCATTTTTAAAGTGGCCTATTTAGAATTTTAATGTCTAATTTTTTGAGTTCTTTATATATTTTGGAGATCAGTCCTTTGTCTGATGTGGGGTTGGTGAAGATCTTTTCCCATTCAGTAGGCTGCCTTTTTGTCTTATTGACTGTGTCCTTTGTTTTACAGAAGCTTCTCATTTTCAGGAGATCCAATTTATTTATTGTTGCTTTAGGGTCTGTGCTTCTGGGGCTATATTTAGGAAGTGGTCTCCTGTGCCCATGCATTGAAGGCTACTTCCCAATTTCTCTTCTATCAGGTTCAGTGTGGTCGGATTTATATTGAAGTCTTTAATCTATTTGGACTTGAGTTTTGTGGATGATGATAGATATGGATCTATTTGCAATCTTCTCTATGTTGACATCCAGTTATTCCAGCACCATTTGTTGAAGATGCTTTCTTTCTTCCACTGTATAATTTTAGCTTCTTTGTCAAAAATCAGGTGTTCATAGGTGTGTGAATTAATATCCAGGTCTTCAATTCAATTCCATTGGTCAACGTCTCTGTTTTTATGCCAATACCAAACTGTTTTCATTATTGTAGCTTTGTAATAGAGCTAGATGTCAGGGATGGTAATGTCTCCAGAAGTTCCTTTATTATATAGGATTAAGGACATTGAGCCTATAGTTCGTGATCCTAGAAAATCTAAGTAATAAGGTGAACCCAAAGAAAAACATATGTAGACCCACGTAGAAATTGGAAACTGACAAGATCTCCTGACAAAATTGGAATCATAGGCATGGAGACAGAAGAAAGGGGAGAAGGAGAAGAAGAGAGGAGAAGGGGAGGGTTGAGGAGGACTTGAGGGAATGGGATCCTTGAGATGGAACAAGGACAGAAATGATAGCAAGGAAAGAGATATCTTGATTGAGGGGGCTATTATAGGGTTAGCAAGAAACCTGGTTCTAGAAAAATTCCCAGGAATCCACAAGGATGACCACAAATAAAACCCTAAGCAATGGAGGAGAAGGTGCCTGAATTGGCTTTGCCCTATAGTCAGACTGATGATTATCTTAAATATCACTATGAAACCTTTGTCCCACAACAGATGAAAACAGAGCCAGAGACCTACATTTTAGCAATGGACTGAGCTTCCAAGGTCTAGAAAAGAGTAGAAGGAATGAGAATATGAGCAAAGAGGTCCAGACCATGAAGGGTTCATCCACCGAAACAGTTTACCCAAGCTAAGGGAGCTCACCATCTCCAGCTGGAGTGGGAAGGAACAAGCATAGGACCGAACTAGTCCCTCTGAATGTGGTTGACAGTTGTATGGCTGGGCAGACTGAGGGGTCACTGACAGTGGCATTGGATTTAACTCTACTGCATGTAATATTTTTTTGGATCCTATTCTCTTTGGATGTATACCATGCTCAGCCTTGATGTAGTAGGAAGGGCATTGGACTTTCCACAAAGCAAAGTGCCTTACCCTCTCTTAGGATTAGAGGGGGTGGGGTGAAAGGGTGGGTGGAAGAAATTGGAAAAGGGGGGGTGGATATTTGGATTGGTGTTTATTTATTTATTGATTGATTTTTATTGAGCTCTACATTTTTTCCCTCTTCTCCCCTCTCTGCCTCTCCCTGTCCCCTTCAAACCTCCCCCAAGGTCCCCATGCTCCCAATTTACTCAGGAGATCTTGTCTTTTTCTACTTCCAATGTAGATTAGTTCTATGTAAATCTATCTTAGTGCCCTTATTGTTTTCTTAGTTCTCTGTGATTGTGATTTGTAGGCTGGTTTTCTTTGATTTATGTTTTAAAAATACTTATGAATGAGAACATGTGATAATTGTCTTTCTGTGTATGGGTTGCCTCACTCAAAATAATGTTTTCTAGCTACATCTATTTTTCTGCAAAATTCAAGATGTCATTTTTTTCTAACATGTAGTACTCCATCGTGTAAGTGTACTATATTTTCCTTATTCATTCTTCTGTTGAGGGGCATTTAGGCTGTTTTCAGGTTCTGGCTATGACAAACAATGCTGCTATGAACATCCTTTGGTTATATACCCAAAAGTGATATTACTGGGTCTTGAAAAAGGTTTTCCTAATTTTCTGAGAAATCGTCACACTGATATCCAAAGAGGCTGTATCAGCTTGCATCCCCACCAGCAATGCAGAAGTGTTCCCTTTTCCCCACAACCTCTCCAGCATAAGTTGTCGTCAGTGTTTTTGATCTTGGGCATTTTTACGGGTGTAAGATGGAATCTTAGAATTGTTTTGATTTTCATTTCTCTGCTGACTAAGGATGTTGAGCATTTCCTTGAGTGTTTTTCAGCCATTTTAGATTCCTCTGTTGAGATTTCTCTGTTTAGGTCTGTACTCCATTTTTATTGAATTATTTGTTCTTTTGGTGACCAATTTCTTGAGTTCTTTGTACATTTTGGAGATCAGACCTCTGTCTGATGTGGGGTTATTGAAGATCTTTTCCCATTCTGTAGCCTGTTGTTTTATCTTGTTGACCATGTCCTTTGCTTTACAGAAGCTTTTCAGTTTCAGGGAGTCCCATTTATTAATTGTTTCTTTCAGTGTCTGTTCTGTTGGGGTTATATTTAGGAAGTGGTCTCCTGTGCCAATATGTTCAGTGTACTTCCCACTTTCTCTTCTACAAGGTTCAGTGTGTGGATGGCTTTATGTTGAGGTTTTTGATCTGTTTGGACTTGAGATTTGTACATGGTGCTAGATATGGGTCTATTTTAATTCTTCTATATGTTGATATCCATTTATACCAGTACCATTTGCTAAATATGCTTTCTTTTTTCCATTTGATATTTTTTTGCTTCTTTGTCAAAAGTCAAGTGTTCAAGGCATATGGATTAATATCTGGGTCTTTTATTTTGTTCCATAGGTCCTCCTGTCTGTACTTATGCCAATACCAGGCTGTTTTGATTACTGTAGTTCTGTAGTAAAGTTTGAAGTCAGGGATTGTTATACCTCCAGAAGTTCTTTTATTGCACAGGATTGTTTTGGCTATTCTGGGTTTTTTTTTTTTTTTTTGCTTTTCAATGTGAAGTTGAGTAGTGTTCTTCTGAGGTCTGTGAAGAATTTTGCTGAGATTTTTATGGGCATTGCATTGAATCTGTAGATTCCTTTTGGTAAGATTGCCATTTTTACTATGTTAAGTGTGCATACCCAAGAGCATGGGATATCTTTCCACTTTCTGGTGTCTTCTTCAATTTATTTCTTCAAAGATTTAAAGTTCTTGTCATACAAGTCTTCAACTTGTTTGGTTAGAGTTACTCTAAGATATTTTATGCTATTTGTGACTATTGTGAAGGGTGTTGATTCTCTGATTTTTTCCCAAGTCCCTTTATTATCTGTGTACAGGAGGGCTACTGATTTTTTTGAGTTATTATACTATCCTGCTACATTACTAAATGTATTTATGAGTTATAGAAGTTCCTTGGTAGAATTTTTGGGATCACTTATGTAAAATATCACATAATCAGCAAACAGAGTTTGACTTTTTCTTTTCGGATTTGTAGCTGATTGATCTACTTTTCTTGTCTTATTGCTCTAGCTAGGACCATAAGAATTATATTGAATATATATGGAGAGAGTGGACAACCTTGTTTCATTCCTGATATTAGTGGGATTGCAGCGAGTTTCTCTACATGTAGTTTGATGTTGGCTGTTGTCTTGCTGTATATTGCCTTTATTATGTTTAGTTATGTTCCTTGTATCCCTGTTCTCTCCAAGACCTTTATCATGAAGGGATGTTATATTTTCTTGTAAGCTTTTTTGGCATCTAATGAGATGATCATGTGGTTTTTATTTTTCAGTTTGTTTATTTGGTGGATTACATTAATGGATTTTCATATGTTGAACCATCCCTGCATCTCTGGGATGGAGCTGAATTGATCATGGTGGATCATGGTTCTGATGTGTTCTTGGATTCAATTTGCCAGTATTTTATTTAGTATTTTTGCATCAATGTTCATGAGTGAGATTGGTCTGTAATTCTCTTTCTGAGTAATATCTTTCGGTTGTTTGGGTATCAGGATAATTGTAGCCTCATAAAAAGAATTTTGCAATGTTCCTTCTGTTTTATTGTGTGGAATAATTCGAGGAGTATTGGTATTAGTTCTTTTTTGAATTTTTTGTAGAATTCAGAGCTAAAACCATTTGGTCCTGGATTTTTTTTTTTTTGGTTGAGAGACTTTTGATTACTGTTTCTATTTCTTCAGCAGTTATAGGTCTGTTTAACTTGCTTATGTGGTATTGATTTATTTTTGATAAGTGATATTTATCCAGAAAGTTACCCATTTCTTTTAAGTTTTCCAATTCTGTAGAGTACAGGTTTTCAAAATATGATCTGATAATTCTCTGTATTTCCTCTGTGTCCCCCTTTTCATTTCTGATTTTGTTAATTTAGATGTTTTCTCCCTTTCTTTTGGTTAGTTTGGATAAAGGTTTGTCTATTTTGTTGATTTTCTTGAAGAACCAACTTTTTTTCTCATTGATTCTTTGTATTGTTTTCTTTGTTTCCATTTTGTTGATTTCAGCTCTCAATTTGATTATTTCCTGCCATCTAGTTTTCTTAGGTGAGCTTGCTTTTTTTTGTCCTAAAGTTTTCAAATATTCCATTAATTTACTACTATGGGATTTTTACAGATTCTTTATGTAGAAATTTACTGCTATGAATGTTCCTCTTTAATACTGCTTTCATTGTGTCCTATAAATTTGGGTATTTTGTGTGGTTATTTTCATTTGATTTTAGGAAGTCTTTAATTTCTCCATTTATTTTTTCCTTGATGCATTGATGATTCAGGTGAGCAGTGTTTAATTTCTATGTGTCTGTGGGCTTTCTGAAATTAGTATTGCTGTTGAATTCTAGTTTTAAACCATGGTGATCTGATAAGTTACATTGGGTTATTCCATTTTTTTTTATTTGTTGAGGTTTGTTTTGTTACTGAGTCTGTGTTCCATTTTTGAGAAGGTTCCATGTGGTGCTGAGAAGAACGTATATTCTTTCCAGTTTGGATGGAATATTCTATAGATCTCTGTTAAGTCAATTTGATTCATAATGTTTATCAGTTGCCTTATTTCTCTGTTTATTTTTTTTTCTAAATGAGCTGTCAATGGTGAGAGAGGAATGTTATTGTGTGGAGTTTAATATATGATTTAAGCTTAGAATTTTTTCTTTTACATATGAGGGTGCCCTTGTATTTGGGATAGAGATGTTCAGTAGTAAGATTTCCTCTTGATGGATTTTTCCTGTGACTAATATGTAATGACTTTCTTTATCTCTTTTGATCGATTTTAGCCTGAAGTCCATTTTTTTAGATATTAGGATAGCTACACTCAGGTATTTCATAGGTCCATTCGATTGGAATATTTTTCCCAACCCCTTACTCTGAAACCATGTCTGTTTTTGAAGTTGAGATGTGTTTCTTGTATGCAGAAGATGGATGGATTCTGTTTTTGTATCGAATCTCTTAGCCTGTACCTTTTTATAGATGAGTTGAATCCATTTATATTAAGGGATAATAATGGTCAGTGATTACTATCTCCTGTTAATTTAGTTGTCATTGTTACTAATGTTAATTTTTGTGTTGTTACCTTTTGGAATTTCCTGCTATGAGACCATCAATTGTCTGTGTTTTTGTTGGTGTAGCCAACTTCCTTGGGTTGAAGTTTTCCTTCTAGTATTTTGTGTAGGGCTGGGTTTGTGGCAAGGTATTGGTGAAATCTAATTTTTTTCATGAAATATCTTGTTTTGCCTTCCTATGGTGATTGAAAGTTTTGCTGGTTATAGTAGTCTGGGCTTGTATTGTGGTCTCTTAATGTCTGCATAATGCTTGACCATGAACTTCTGGCTTTCATTGTCTTCAGTGAGAAGTCATGTGTAATTCTGATAGGTCTACCTTTATATGTTACTTGGCCTTTTTCCTTTGCAGTTCTTAATCATTGTTTCTTTACTCTGTATGTTTAGTGTTTTGATTATTATGTGGGGAAGGGTCCTTTCTTTTTGGGTTCAGTCTATTTGGCGTTCTGGAAGCTTCTTGTATCTTCATAGGCATATTTCTCTTTAGTTTGGGAAAGTTTTCTTCTATGATTTTGTTAAATATATTTTCTGTGCTTTTGAGTTGAACTTCTCCTTCTGCTATACCTATTATTTGTAGATTGGGCTTTTTTATGGTGTCCCATATTTTCTGAATATTTTGGGTCAAGTTTTTATTAGATTTAATTTTTTTTAACTGATGAGTCTATTTCCTCTATCGTATCTTCAGCACTTGAGATTCTCTTTTTCATCTCTTGTATTCTGCTGCTCCTGCTTGTGTTTGTGGTTCCTGATTGTTTTCTCATAATTTCTGTTTGTATAATTCCCTTGGTTTGTGTCTCCTTTATTGTTTATATTTTAGTTTTCAAGTCTTGAATAGTTTCTTCCATATATTTGATTGCCTTTTCTTGGTTTTCTTTAACAGATTTGCTGGTGTCTTTCAATTTTTTGATTGGGGCATTCTGAGATTCTGTTGATTAATCTTTTAGGTACCAGTGAATCCAAAGCTCAGATGGTTTTTCCTTGTGGTACAGTCAGTGCCACAGTTCTAGTTACCCCATTGGTTACTCCATGTTTCTGGAGATATCTCAGCACTTCTCAGGCTTTGCTCTGCTCTTTTGGAGTTTGCTGTCTCAGGCCTAGTTTAGCCTAGGTCACTGGCTTTGACCTATTTCTGTAAATTCTGGTCTGGATCCACTCCTGCAGAAGTCCCTGGCTTGGAATTAGTCCTGCAAAGGTCTCTGTCTCAGGTCAGACTACTGCCTCAGAGTTCCCAGGCTCAGTTGTACCCAGAACCACAGAGGACCTGGCTCAGACATACTCCCTCAGAGGTCCCAGATTCATGCTTGGACTTGCAGAGGTATCAGGTTCCTGAATATTCCTTTTGATGTCCCAGACCAACTCCAGGACCTATAGAGGTCCTGGTTCAGGCCTACTCCTTCTGAAGTCCCAGATTCATGACTAGCCCTACAAAGATCTTTGGTTCCTGCCTATTCCCTTGGAGGTCCCAGATTCACACCCAGACTGGCAGAGGTTCTGGCTCAGGCCTAGTTCCTGGGAGGTCCTAGACTCATACCCAAACTCATAGGGGTCCTGATTTAGGTCTACTCCTTTGAAGGTCCAAAATTCACATGCAGACCCTCAGTGGTCTCTGGCTCAGGCTCACTTGCTCAGTAATTACTCACCTGTACCTGTTCCAGTGGAGTTCACTGTCTTGGATTCATATTTTTTTTTAAATCTAGTAAAAAATGGTCCTACATATTGATGAAATAGGTATCTTTACAGTGCACCAAATGTGCCCTAATATTGTTTCATTGCTTTTAATCCAAACAGCACTGTAATTAATCATACAGTGCAGCAGGATAGGATCAAAATAAGTGCATTATGTGGAAAAAAATCACTAATTCTGAATTCTTTCTTAGGTAAACTAAAAAGAAGTAATTGGGGGACTCACTTCTATGATTACTGAGTATTTTGGGGAACTCTGTATTTCCTTTTATTCATTGATTATGTTTCATAAATTTTAGTATATTGATTATGTTCTTAGTTGCATTTGGTCTGTATCTATTGACAGTGAATTTGTCTCATTTCAGAAAAAAAGAATTTTCCCAAGATGTTAATTGCCTTTTTATTATTTTTGAAACCATATCAAGACAGTTTCAGGATTTGCTCAACTTAGCAATCACTTATTAGTACCATATTGTATTTTTCAAGTTTTTTTTAAATTTAGACTTGTTAAAGCTATTTCTAATAAACCATAATGCTTAAAATGAGAGTCTTATGTTTATTACACTGTGTATTATAATTTGCAAACTTAATACATTTAATAAACCATTCCTGATTCAAAGTACAAAGAAAATACTACACTCACAACCCCATTAGCCTGACACACAATATAGGGAAGTGAATTGCTGAAGAAAAAATAAAGTAAGTAGATGCACAAGGAACATAGCTAATAAAACAGACACATAATGTTTCTGAACACAGAAAATTCCAGAACCAGGTGTATTCCTTTTATAGAGTATCACAGGAACACCAAAGGTCAATTGAAATCAAACTATTTACCATGTTGTCCTGTGATAATGAAAAAATAATGCTTTAAGACTCCTAATAGGGGTCTGGAGAGATGGCTCAGTGGTTAAGAGCATTGCCTGCTCTTCCAAAGGTCCTGAATTCAATTCCTGGCAACCACATGGTGGCTCACAACCATCTGTAATGAGGTCTGGTGCCCTCTTCTGACCTGCAGACATACACACAGACAGAATATTGTATACATAATAAATAAATATTTTTTTAAAAAAAGACTCCTAATAGGATGCACAGAAAGAACACATATGCCAAGCAAAGTATGATGCAAGAAAAAATAGAGTATTTTGGTCCAGATTAGTAGTGGTAGGTAGTATTCTCAATAGGAAATTGTCAAAGAAATCAAAATTGGAACCTGTATTACATTTATTATTTATAAAATGCTTTAAGAATATTAAGTATTGCTCACAGAAAATGAATCAACCAATCTTTTCTAAATATAACTTTCACTAATCTTTCTGATAGAGAAAACCTGTCTCTTTTTGGATTGTTCAAAGAACTTTGACAGACTGCTTTAGAGGAAGCAATTAGAAAGGAAACAAACAGGCCATTTAAAACAAGTACAATATGATGAAAGAAAATGAGCTCCCCTGGTACTTGATAAGAAGTTTGCAAGTGCTCATATACCTGCAAGTTATGATGTGTGATTCAGATGAAGTTGGAAATGACCTCATTTTTCCAAAATGCATTTTTATTTCTGATATATTTTATTTGTATATTTATATTTTATAGCAGGACAAAAGCCTGGAAGCCTGATCCTACTCTGGAATGAGAGATAATCAGTGACTCTGGTTCTGTTCACTTGCTCCCTGTGTTCCAAGACTGGGATTTTTAGAAACTCTGAATCTGTGATATCAGAAATTCGATTAATATGATTTTCATGATATCAGTCTTTTGATCATTGTTTTTTGATATTCTCTGTATATATTATTTTTACCATTTTCAAGTCTTTTGCATTCTAGTAATCCTAGGGGAGAATAACTGATAAAGACTTAGTGACACAATAAGCTAACTTTACCAATCCCTCTATTCTTGTTGACTTGAAAACAGTGGTATATATTATATGCTATAACAACTTTCATCTCTAGGGCAGATATAAGCCTTTCTTTTCAACTTTGAATTTCAGAAGTTCTGACTTAATTCATGCCAATTCTTCATCTAATTTTCCCATTAAATCCCAGCATCAAAATTCTATTTCTACCCTACCAGTTTGAGTATCCAAATCATGTGTATGATAGCAGAGACTTTTCTAGAGTATAGTACTCTAGAGCACAGACCATAATTCATAAGTATTTGGCCCATCATAATTCTATAGATGTGAATTTTCAGAAGGCATCCACTGTGTTTTCACTAATTTGTAACTTACATTGTATGATATAAGATTCATCTATTTATTTAATAAAAATTCCTTAAAGTGTCAATCTTCCTATAGCTCTGATAAAAATGCAGTTCACCTGTTACACAGTACACAAGAGAAGGATGTTATATATCACTAGATACCCAGCCACACATAAATTAGGAAGAATAAGTGTTTTATATAAGCCATAGAATTTAAAGAAGTCCTGAAACTGCACCTTTTACTTTTGGATGCATAAATTTATCTGGTGGTGATAACACACAGAGAGGGAAACCTGTCTCAGACATGTAAACCTAAAGACCAGTACCTCTCAAACTTATATGAAACTATTAGTGATGTTCAGGAATACTGATGAAGCTTTATCTCTGATTTTTGACTCAACTGGAGCATGAAAAATATGAGGGAGTAAATGGACAGCATAGATATGTCTCAGAATTGGACATAGTATTAATGACTGGAGCATGAACTAGAAATTGACTACTATGCTTAGAAATAGAGAAGAGTATTATGTGGAGGAGGAGTCTGTGAATAATATATTGCTAAATTTGATCTTATGCAATCAACAAAACAGGATGCTTACTTATTAAAGTACCTTTAGAAAGAAAGAAAACATGACATTTTTAAGAATTCAAATGATATTTTCCTTTTGGTTAAGGAAATCATAATTCTTGATAGAAAATCAACTCAGAATAATCTGTCAATGTGTTTTTCTTTTTTCTTTTTTTGGTTTTTAGAGACAGGGTTTCTCTGTGGCTTTAGAGCCTGTCCTGGAACTAACTCTGTAGACCAGGCTCGTCTCGAACTTACAGAGATCTGCCTGCCTCTGCCTCCCGAGTGTTGGGATTAAAGGCGTGCATTATCAGTAACTGTGGCAGAATAGAGTATTTGATAGGTTGCTCATTTCAAATATGCTATATGATGCAGGAGATGATTAATTCATGCTGGTTCTAGTTCAGTACTTCTGTTGAGAAACTTATCAACCAGCCTTATACACAATCTGGCTCTTACCTTTTAAATCAGAGAAGGCTAGCTATCTGAGACCAGTTACCAGAGCTGAAGTCCCTAGAGCCAGCTTGTGCTCCACTAAAACCAACGTCTACTTCTGAAACTATAGGCTGGGATATGATAACTTTTGGTTTATAGGACTAGCTTAGTCCCCAGCAAAGCTGTGGTCTGTGGTATGGAGTCCGGTGGAGGGGGTGAATAAATATAACATTGTAGGATCATGAAGACAGAGGCATCCAGATACAAACACACAAATCACAAAGGTGCAACCCTCTCAAATTTATATGGGATTATTGATATTTAGGTATGGCCATATATTTTTCCCTGTGGCTTCTCTCCTGACATGAGCAAGGAAACACTGAGGGCAGAGACAGAAATGGAGCACAAGTTTTAGAACTGAACACACTATTGAGAGTTGAAAGATAAACTCAAAAGTCAATACTGGGCTTTGAGATACAGGAGACAATCTTGCAGAGGAGTAAGTCTAAAACAAGGATGAACTTGAGGACGAGAAGTAGTAGTTTACCAAACTCCACTTAATCAATAGAGGGAATTTCAAAGACAGTTCCACTTATACTGATAGTTTGTCAGTCACTTTCTTGTGTCCTGCAGACTGTCTGGTGGACTCTTTAATGTAACAGGAACCATGAAGGACCATCTCACCTTTAGGTAAATTTAACAGTCATTTTTTGTGGGTCCTGCATGTCCAGCCCATCAAGCAGTCCAGGCAAGAGCAGTTTCTTGCTCAAATGGCTAGCAAACGCCGTAAGAAATCTCTTTGATGCCCATCTTCCTCTTGAAGTAGATTGGCACTGCCAAAAGCAGATGTGTCTTACTGTCATGACAAGTCCTAAGTCCTTAAAACATTTTAAATGCCATATTCTGAAGGTCTTTGAAAGATTTGAAGAATACCTAACTAACTGAAATATATCTCCATCTCTCTAGAAAATATAAGTAACATGACTACAATCTTGACTATTATAGATGATTATCTATTAACCTATATTTCTTAATGTATGTTACATTACATTTTAAATAAATTGTATAAATGTAATACCTTAATAAAGAGCAGAAATATACATATAACAAAATTGACCTAAAGCTTATATCAATAAACAAAGATCCATACCAATGCAAATATATAGAGCATATCCTCTTTTAAATATAAATAAATATTTATAAACAATATTTGCAAATATGGGCATAGTTTCTCCAAACTGCTTTCTGCTGTTTATTGGGTGAAGTATTTTTGTGGGGGTGTTTGCAACAATCTTTCAGGGGTCTTGTTCCATAAAAGCATATTGGTCTGGAAGCAATCCACAGGTTTTCATCTTCTGTGAAAACAAAAGAATAACCTCTTTTCCAAAGCAACATATCCTTAGATCCATATTCTGAAATCAAGATACCTTTAAAATATATACAGGTTTAGCTTAGTAGCACATATAATGAAGTGTCTCTCTGTATTTCACTTATTCACAGTTGAATCTAGATTCTGCGTATTCTATATCTTTACCTGGCTTATTTTTACTCTATTACTTTTTAATATTTATTTTATTATCATCACTCTGTCTCTTTAAAGACTTTGTTTCTTTTTTATAAACCATTTACTTCCCATTATAACTCTCTCTACTCATTTTCTTCTCTCTTCCAAGCCTACATACATTTATCTAACATCGTGACCCATCTGGGTTTGTCTTTGTCACATATCTGTAATACTTTTCTGTACAGAAACACTTTTTAAAATGCTAAGCACTTATTAAGCTTAAGCCATGCCATTACTATTGTATATATAGTATTACCCATTTGCTTCCCCATAGTCCAACATGGTGGAAGTTCATTCACTACCTCTGCAAGCCATAAACATTTCCCCAGTTTTAGGCACAAAGCAGGTCTATGCTGCCATTAAACAAGCTGCAGCAGTCTGCTCACAAACCGCATCCAAATATTCGGTCTCCTAAAAGGGCCAGAGGTCATGCTGATAGCATAACCCAGAAATCCTGCATTTCAAAATGGTGTGACTATTTTTCTGCTGTTGAGTCAGGAAAATCTATCTTAAAGGAGCTGCTGCACACTTCCAGCAAACAGACAGAATCTGTATTAAACTCTGTATTTTTGTGTCTAGTATTCCTTTTCAGGCCCTCTCAGGTTTTACATGGATTTAGTTGGTCATGTGAGTGCCAATTTGTTGCATGGAGCCACTTGTTCATCCTGCCCACACAGAACAGATATAACCACAAAGAAACTGTATTAATAAAACCACTGCTTGGTCTATTAGCTCTTGATTCTTATTGGCTAACCCTTACATCTTAGTTTAACCCATTTCTATTAATCTGTGTATCATCACATGACTGTGGCTTACTGGCAAAGTTTCAGCATATCTGACTCTGCCCCATAGCATCTCTCTGACCCCACCCTTCTTCCTCCCAGCACTTAGTTTAGTTTTTTCAACTAGTTCAGTTCTATCCTTGACTTAGGCTCAAAGCAGTTCTTTATTCATTAACTAATAAAAGCAACACAAAGACAGAAGGATCTCCCACAGCAGCTAATGAGGTAGAAAAGGTTGCCAGGGCAAATTCCCATTCCTGATATGTTTCACTTATGTTTTGTTGCAGGGTTAAACTCCCAGAGAGCTACTCATTCTACAAGCACAACAAGTAAGCATCAACCCTGTTTCTGGTGACTGGATTTTTTTTTTTTGTGTGTAAAGACTGTGGATGGCTTATGGATCTATGACCTCAAAAACTGAATAAATATGATTTCTATAATGTCATTCTTTACAATGTTATTTGGAATTGTACTAAAAATATCAAGTTTACCACTTTTCAGTCCTCTTATTTAAGTCTCATAGAGTGGGATTCTCTTCTTTGGCTAATGATAAAGTAACCAAATATTACCATTACCTGTATGCTTCTTGATTTAAGTAAAAACACCACAGTTGCGTGTAGGTTATGCTGAATGAATTTAGTATTGAATTCAAATGAAAAATTCTTGCTAAAGATGAATTTCAGAAACTCATTCTTAATTCTTCTCCTGATTTTGATCTTATTCTCCTTTAAACTCTATGAATCCACCACACTCCTATTTCTACCCTGTCTGGTTCTTTCCCCAATGAAATGTGGAATGATGTGAATGGCAATAGAGACCACTTTAGAATATAGGTTTTTGACTTTTCCCACTTCCAAACATGTGGATTGTGAAAAGGCACCCTCTACATTTTTACTTCTCTGTAATTCATTTTGCACATTATCAATGCCTCATGGTTTCTATGGGAAAATTCTAAAAAACTTCTAGTTTTACTATAATTGAGTTAACAAAAGCATCCCATTGGACATCTATACAAAAGAGCAGGGTGTGATGTCCCCCTAGATGTCCATGTGCAGAAAAATAAAGAATAAATTTTTACATTCAATGATTGCCATTTAGTGACCCCTAAATTTGAACCTTTGAAAACTTATATGAATAAATACAGCATGCATGATAATAAAGAGAGACTAATTCAGACTCAAATACAGCAACCACAAAACATGTCTTTCTAAAACGCATCTGAAATTATTGGTGGTATTTAAGAATGTTTGTGGAGCTTTCTCTATTGTTTCTATCCAGAGAAGATCAGCAAAACATCTAGGAAGGAAATGGTAATGAGACACAATTTTCAGGATTCAACATAGAATTGACAGTTGCAGGGTTAACAGGAAAGTCCATATTGGGCTCTGAGACGGACAAAGATACTTCAGGGAGAAGAGGAGACAGATGAAGATGAGGAGAAAGATGAGGGGGTAAGATCATTGAGGCAGGACTGATGTCCTTCCTCTTTATCAAGGCTGAGCAAGGTATCGCTCCATAGAGCATGAGCTCCATAAAAAACATTTCATGCACTTAGGATAAATATTAGTTCTATTGCCAGTGACTCCATAAACTGCCTAAGCCCCATAACTGTCACCCAGTTTTAGAAGATCTCGTTTGCTCCTATTCAGGTTTGCCAGCTCTCAGTCTGGAGTGAGCTCCCACTAGCTTGGGTCACCTGTTTCTTTTGGATTCCACATCATGTTATTGAACCTTTTGGTCATATTATTGTTTGACTGGACTCTGGGAGCTTTGCCTGGTGCTTAGCGATGGATCTCTGGATCTGCCTTCCACAATTTACTGGATGAAGTTTCTATGATGTGAATTAATGTAGTCATCACTGTGATTACAGAGGAAGGGCAGTTCACACACCCTCTCCATTATTGCTTAAATTCTTAGCTGGTGTCCTCCTTTGTAGATTTATTTGTTTTCTATGTATTGATAGTGAATTTATCATTCTTCTTAAAAACTGGATTATCTCTTGATCATAATAATCATTTTAGTGTTCAGGCACCATATCAAGCCAGCTTTCAAAATCTGACCTGCTCATCAACCACATCTTACAAATGTTTCTTGACATTTTTCGTAGTTGTGTTTCAAGTCAGAAGAGACATCTCTCTCTTGAAGCATGATGCATGAAGGGTATATTGAGGTTACATTACATTATCTGTTTTTACTAGCATTCTGAAAACTTTCACACACTTAAAGTTAGTCATGAACATAAACACAAGATACTTCCAACAAACATTTCAAACAGATATGAGTCAGGCAAGCAATCAGCTGAAGAACAAAAGAAGCAAGCAAGTATAGATGGAGCATAGATAAAGAAGCAAGCACTCTAAGTTTTTTAATGCAGTATACACTACACTCAGAATATTTCAGTCACATTAAATTTAATACAAAATGAAAGAATAGTTTATACTTCACTGAGACATGATGAAAGGAAGGCTTGAGTAATCATGATAGATCATTGAATAAAGATGTCCATCAATAAATGTAACGACGTAAGCGAATGCAGACAGATTGTAAAAATATATATACAGCTTTAATGGTGAAATAGACTTACAGAACCACCGTTCCAGGTGAGATCAGGAAAGCAGAAGAGATGGCTGGGAGCACGCTTGCCAAATTAATAGGCAAACATTAGCCCGAGGAGAACACGCCCCCTTAGGGGCGGGACTTATCCCTACATCTTTCTTTTTTGTCAAAATAAGACAGAATTAAACCAAATACAACTATATACAATAACAAATAATAAATATAAGAAACAATATTGAGAACAAAAGTTTTGCTAAACATTCTATCTCAAGGAGTCTAAATAATGTAGAGAGTAACTACAACTATATAATCTTCAACTCCGTCAAAGATCTGAGAAGGGAATAAATATTACTTAACAAACGAGATATATCCAAAATGTGCAACAATTGACAGAGACAACTGACTACCTGGGCAGTCACTCAAAGTCTCGTTTGCAATGTTGAGTCAACCAATTTTGGCTAAGGCCTAACATAACTGACATACCATTATTAAAGGCAAGGAACTTTTCAAAACTATCTTACCCTGTCTTGGCAGGATATGACAGTCCTGTTTTATCCATTGATGCACGCTCTGTATCTCTGTCAGTGGTTGAGGTATGGGCATTTCTTTGCCCAAAAGCCAGTTCTGCCAAAAAGAAAGGCTCCAGGTGGAGTGTCTTTGGTGCTCAACATTCTCTCGGGAATAGAGCCGTGTTGCCAGGAGCAATTGTGTCTCACTATCACGAAACTCTGAGTTAGATTAAAGGCCAATTTCTACAGCTCTTTGAAGAGGTCAAAGATTATCTATCTAAACTGAGTATAATCTCTATATATCTAGAGAACCTGATTAGTCTGATTATAAATGACAAACTTAGATGACTATTTAATCTATGTAATTCTAAATATCTATCTAACTTAAAGACTGAGACAATAAACAACTGTGTAACAAATGAGGATAATGACCTCCAAATATAAACACTGGACAAATATACATTGCAATATGGTAAATATATATCAATACACAAACATTATATAAGTATCTTAATCAGAGGTAGAAATGTACACTGCAATATGGTAAATATATACAATATATATTTATCAATACAATATATGTCAATACATAAAAAATGTTTTAAACAGAGATAGAAACATGCATGCATACAATAGTCAATATAATTTAACTTTGTATCAATATACAAGAATCAATACCAATATATTTGTCTAAAAGCAGTAACTCACAATTATAAATCTATTATCCCATCATTCCCTCTTTTTTTTTTCAAAATGATACCTGAGCTTATAAAATTCCTCCCCCAACCTCCCAACCCCTAAATGATGTCCCTAAACCCAGGGGCAAATTTTACTGGGAGAGGGGACATCGTCCTCTAGAATTACTTCCAGCTGTCATGGGGGCGATGTTCTTTCTGGGGGATCCTGTGAAAGTAAAATCATGGTTAAATTTCAAGATCAATGTCTTTTAAAATTGCAAATAGTCTCTGAGTATTTTGTGGAGGTCTGGCCAGAATGTTGTACAAGATGTGTACCATTTCAGCTAACCAAGTTGGGATCGTCTTGTGCAGCTGGTTTCCAAAACAGGTCTTGTAGTAGCGCTATCAGTATCATGACGTCATATCAAACAGGTAGAGTTGTTGTTGTGGGGCCCCATCTACTTCTTGGAAACTTCAAATGTCACTTCAGGAAAAACTCATTGTTCATTGTGAAAAACTTAAACATTAATAATATAGACATACATACATATATATATATATATTCAATGAAAGGCACGATAGATATATTCAATGAAAAGTATGATAGATATGAAGAAAAGCAAAGATGTTTTCTAAACTCATATTTCTTTCTGTCCCAGATCATGGCTCTTGACATGAGACAGAAACTCCAGAAACTCTGGGTTTTTCTCTTACTAACAGGCTTGGAATTGGAGAGGGACTGAGCCAGAGTCCAACTTCAAAACCAGCTCTATATATTTATAAAGAAATGTTTAATAAGACATATATATATATAAATTAATAAAAAATGTGTCCATCCATCAGTAATTAAATATTCAGGGTCCCTCAATTTCTTTGAAGATGAGTGTTTTCCTGTGGAGATAAGAAAAGAACCCTGCCTCCAACCTATCTGTATTTCTTACCATCAGTATGCTCGCCATCCTTGTGAAAGAATTGTTATTTATCTTCCAAGTGGCTTCTCTTCTTCAAACCGAACCTTTATTAATTTTGATGGTATCCACAATTTTTCCTCACCTGTGGAGATAAGAGCAAAACCCCTTCCCCAACGTAGCACATCTCCTGGCTTCCATTGTGAGGTCAGCACATCCTTGAAATAAACTGGTTGATTTAGTTCAGTAGACTTTTCCATTATCCAATGTCTTTCTGCAGCCGTTGTTCCCTTCTCATTAGTGTTGAGAAAATTCAAGGTTAACAAAGCATTATGTAACCTATTTCTGGGGGCGTTTTCCACCCCTTTCTGTTTGTTCAACATATCCTTTATAGTTTGATTTGATCTTTCTATGACTGCTTGACCTGTAGGATTGTATGGTATACCTGTAACATGCTTGATATTGTGATAATCAAAGAACCATTTCATTTTCCTAGAGACATAAGCAGGACCATTATCTGTCTTTATTTGTGTAGGTATACCCATGATAGCCATGACTTCTAATAAATGAGTGATTACTGAATCATCTTTTTCTGAACTTAAAGCAGTTGCCCACTGAAAGCCTGAATAAGTGTCAATGGTGTGATGAACATATTTTAATTTACCAAATTCTGCAAAGTGGAACACATCCATCCATCTGCCAGATTTCATTCCTTTGGGTGCCCTTTGGATTAGCCCCTGCAGGCAGTGGCGTTTGGTTATAGAAAGAGCAAGTAGGGCATTTCTTTACAATCTCCATAGATTGTTGCCATGTAATTGAAAACTCTTTCTTCAAACCTTTGCTATTAACATGATGTTTTTTATGAAATTCAGAGGCTTGTAGCACACTACCAATCAATAATTGATTAATTTCTGCATTACCTTGTGCTAGAGGACCTGGCAGACCCGTATGGGTTCAGATGTGTGTTATGTACATAGGGCAAAGCCTGTTCCTGATCAAATCTTGAACCTGGAGAAACAATGAGGTTAGTTCTGTATCATCAGGTATAAATTCAGCAGTTTTAATATGTAAAATAACTCTTTCTGCGTATTGTGAATCTGTAACTATATTAATAGTTTCTTTAAAATCCCTTAGCACCATAAGAATGGCATATAATTCCGCCTTCTGGACAGAATTATACGGACTTTGTTCCACCTTACCCAAGTCTTCTGATTTGTAACCTGCCTTCCCTGGTTTATTGGCATCAGTATAGAATGTACGAGCTCCAGTTATTGGAGCATCATGGACTATTCGAGGAAGAATCCAAGAAGTTCTCTTTATGAAGTTAAGCCTCTTACTTTTTGGATAGTTGTTATTAATGTCTCCCAAAAAATTAGCACAAGCTCTTTGCCATGGTTCATTATCTTCCCATAATTTCTTTAGTTCATCAGCAGTGAAAGGCACTATAATTTCTGCTGGGTCTATGCCTGCTAGTTGACGAAGTCTCAGCTTGCCTTTTATAATTAACTCAGAGACTTTTTCCACATAAGTTTTCAGTTTCTTACTTGGTTTATGTGGTAAAAAGATCCATTCCAAAATAATATCATCTCTCTGCATTAAAATTCCTGTAGGAGAAATTTTTGATGGTAGTATGACAAGAATACAATTGAGCTCTGGATTCACCCTGTCCACATGTGCCTGTTGTAATTTTTCCTTAATCATTGTCAGTTCCTTTTCTGCTTCAGCTGTTAATTAATTCTCTGGGACTGTTTAAATCTTTATCACCATCCTAGGTTTTGTTCAAATGAATTGTTAGATCAGGTGTTATTCCAATAGCTGGTCGTAGACTGGAAATGTCTCCTAACAGTCTTTGAAAGTCATTAAGAGTCCGTAGGCGATCTCTCCTAATTTGTGCTTTTTGTGTCTTAATTTTTTGCAAACCTATTTTATAACCTAAATAATTAACAGAATCTCCCTTCTGAAACTTTTCAGGAGTGATTTGCAATCCCCATTTAGGTAAAAGTATTTTTATTTCTTTAAACAGTCTGTTCAAGGTATCCATGTTTGAATCAGATAACAAAATGTCGTCCATGTAATGGTATACTATAGCTTTGGGTAATTTCTTGCATATTATTTGCAATGGTTGGTTCACAAAATATTGGCACAGGGAGGGGCTTTTTAACATACCCTGGGGGAGGACAGTCCAGTGGTACCTCCTCGAAGGTTGAGAATTGTTATAAGTAGGCACTGTGAAGGCAAATTTTTCTCTATCTTCTTTTTGCAAAGGTATAGTGAAAAAACAATCCTTTAAATCAATAACTATGAGAAGCCATCCTTTTGGTAATAAAGAGGGCAAAGGAATTCCAGATAGCAGAGGGCCCATAGGTTGAATAACCTTGTTGATAGCCCTGAGATCTGTCACCATTCTCCATTTACCTGATTTTTTCTTAACCACAAATACAGGAGAATTCCAAGGGCTGGTAGATTCTTCTATATGTCCAGCATCTAATTGTTCTTGTACCAGCTGTTCTAAAGCCTGTAACTTTTTCTCAGCTAAAGGCCATTGCTTTGTCCATATTGGTTTCTCAGTCAACCATTTGAGAGGCAAGGCCGTTGGTATCTCTGAAGGGATATCAATTGCTTGTTCTTGTACAGCCCTAATGGCCAGTTTTCTCCGTTTGTAATATCTTTTAATATTATTCTCAGAAATATAGGCTCTAGAAGTAGCAGGAATGTTAATTTCGGTATTCCATTGTTGTAATAGGTCACGACCCCATAAATTCATTGCGATATTGGCTACATATGGCCTTAATTTTCCTATTTGTCCCTCTGGCCCTATACATTCAACCCATCTCGTGCTCTGCCTTACTTGAGATAGGGTTCCAATTCCCAGGAGCTGAACATTTACATTCTGAAGAGGCCAATACGGATGCC
This sequence comes from Microtus oregoni, assembly GCF_018167655.1. Lineage (NCBI taxonomy): Eukaryota > Metazoa > Chordata > Mammalia > Rodentia > Cricetidae > Microtus > Microtus oregoni. The sequence continues at coordinate 33,140,255 of NW_024543059.1, read as the reverse complement.
AAGATTCTGGAGTAATGATACTTACATCAGCACCTGTGTCCAGCAGGCCAGTAATAAAAATGCCATTTACACATACTCTCAGTTTAGGTCTTTGATCATTTATAGAACTTTGCCAAAACACACGTAACTTATCTTTCTGATCATTATTGCTTATAACAGTAGGCATGGGGCTTCCTAATTGTCCTGACGAGGCAAGTTCTCTGCAGAAACTGGAAATGACTGAACCATGTTTGCCATGGGGGCCTGTGAGGCCCCCCCTCACGTTTCCCATCTGTATCAGGTTGCCTTGTCTATCTCTTGTAGACCTGCATTCATTCGTCCAGTGTCTGCCTTTTCCACATCTTCTACATAAGCCTGAAGGCTGATTCCTCCTATTTCTGTTATTTCTAGAAGATGCATTATTATTATTATTTCTGAAAGATGCATCATTATTATTATTATTATCATTATTATTATTATTTCTGAAAATCCATTGTCTACAATTCCTTTTCATATGACCCATTTTGGCACAATTAAAATATTTGGTATTCTGGCGTCTCCTTTTACCATTGGAAATTGCTTCTCCTATCCATGCTTCAGTGCCATAATCAAATGTATCAACATTGAGTGTGTGCAAGATCCATTCTTCCAAGGGCGCTGATCTGAGCTTTAAAGGGCCCAAATCCTTTTGCATTCCACATTTGCATTTTCATAAGCCAAAGACTCAATCATTATACGTCTTGCTTCTGGGTCAGATATCCCTATTTGTACAGCCTTAGTTAATCTTTGTAAAAAGTCACTAAAGGGTTCTCTCTGACCCTGTTTAACTCTGACAAATGATTCCATTCTCTGTCCTGGGTCTTGTACCCTGTCCCAAGCCCTTAAGGCTGCTGTAGTACACATGGAGAGTGTGTTTTCATCCAAATTAGCTTGTTCCTGAGGGTTGGAAAAGAGCCCTTCACCTAGAATTTGATCTAGAGAAATGTCAATTCCCTTTGCTTTTTCCTGCTGTTCTAAAAGTCTAGCCTCTTGTCTGAATAAGCATTTCCATTTTAATTGCGGTCCACTCTCAAGTATCGCAGAGCTCAACTGGAGCCATTCCGAGGGGGTTGCTCTGCTTGTCGTGGCCCAAGTTCTTTGCATCTCTTTAACAAAAGAGGCTTGCATCCCAAAAGTCATGACAGCCTGTTTTATTTCCTTGAGATCATTCATATGGACAGGCTCCCATGAATCCTCCTTGATGACCCTAGGGTTTTTAGAACCAATCACCTTCTCTGTTGTTATTACTGGAAAGGCAGGTAGAGCTGTAGGTAGAGCTTTGTGGAAATTGTCCTGGAGAGATTTACCCACAGATGTATTTAAAATTTGCCTTTCTACCCTTTGCTCTTCTTCATCAGAATTTAGAATTTCCTCAATCTTTTCAATTCTATTCACCATTGCCTTCTGTAATGTCTGAATCTCTTGTCCAGAATTATGTTCCAAAGCCTTCATTGAGGATTCTAAAGTATGAAGTTTGTCCGTTAGAGATAACATCTCATCTTTGGACATAATTTTTATGGCATAAATCGTGCCTTCTTGTATTGACAATCTTTCCGCCAATCTGTCATAAGCTTTAGACAAAATCCGATTGTCACATTCAGCAGTTTTGATTCTCTCAGTTAATGTTTCAGTTCCTACAGAAATGGACTGAAGCTTATGATCCAAATCAGCTGTTCCCTCTTCCATAGTAATGAATTTCTCCTTAACATCAGCCTGGAGAACTTCAAACTGATTCTTGAGAAGATTGTTGTCATTTTCAATTGTTTTTTAGCGTTCAATCTCTGTCTTAAGAATTCTGGATTCGTCTCGTAAAGACTTTATCATATTTCTATTATCAAACCATTTAGTGCCAATTAAAACTACAAATCCCAGAAGGATCCATAGATGTGGGGTGATAGACACCTCTTGTAAAATCTCCCACATGGTACAATTAAAAAAAACTGTTAAATTCTTGAATACTAATGTGTTCAGACATTTTATTTATAAAAGAAAATTTTTTTTTTACCTGCAATGATCGGTTCCTGCCAGTGGTGGTCTCTGTGTTTTTGGAGCCTGTCCTAGAACTAGCTCTTGTAGACCAGGCTGGCCTCGAACTCACAGAGATCCACCTGTCTCTGCCTCCCAAGTGCTGGGATTAAAGGTGTGCGCTACTACCGCCTGGCCGGCCTCAAACTCACAGAGATCCACCTGCCTTTGCCTCCCAAGTGCTGGTATCAAAGGCGTGCGCCACCACCGCCCGGCCAAGTCACTTTGTATCAGACCAAATCTGCCGCTGTGGAAGCTTTCATTGCAAAACCGCAAGTACTTGAGTTTCTGCTAATTCAGGCAGTGGAGTTCCACTCCAAACTTAGCCAAGGCAGGCAGGGAGGGGTTAATTGCTCTGGCGAGCAGGTGGGGCAGAATGGGCCTGTGTGGCCGAGTGTGTCTCGGACTCGGCACTGGGGCCCGAGTCACGAACTAAAAATCAGCACCCAGGAGGGTGCTGTGTTAGCTAGCGGGCTACCCGCTTGAGTTGGGGGCAAAATAGCCCGACATTGGACACCAAAATGTAACGTCGTAAGCGAATGCAGACAGATTGTAAAAATATATATACAGCTTTAATGGTGAAATAGACTTACAGAACCACTGTTCCAGTGGAGACCAGGAAAGCAGAAGGGATGGCTGGGAGCATGCTCGCCAAATTTATAGGCAAACATTAGCCCATGGCAAATACGCCCCCTTAGGGGCAGGACTTATCCCTACAAATAAATGTTTGCTGAAAGGGGAATTTAATAGAAATCCTTGTCCCAGACTGCCACTGATGTACTCTATTCTCAAACAGAAATTAACAAAGATATTCAAGATTGACATTTATTTATCATTCACTAGTAAAAAATGCCTTCACTTCTTAGAAACAAATACCCCTCACAGAAGATGATTCTAGAACATATCGTCTTCAGAAATGAATGCAATTGTCCAAGATGCAGGAAAATATCTAAATACAGAGGAACATCTTGGATTTCAACCACCAAACATAAAGCAAGTGCTATGTATGAGGGAAGTAAAACTTCAAATAAACCTAGTTTAGGATAACTAAGTACTTAACTGAGAATTCATAAAGACTTGACATGAATATCATGGATAGGGTCAGGCCTTCTATCTCTTAATAAATGTTCAACATGCTCTTAAACCCTAGAATAGAAAAAGGAATCAGAACAAATGTATCTAAGATACACATGGCATATCATCTCCTGTCTTGAGTTAAACTACCACTCCCGTTTCAAAGAGATAACTCTCATTCTTCTTGCAATGTCAAATGTGCTCTCACTGACTGCTTTAGAGGAAGCAATTAGGAAGAGAGGATTCCTTCCAAGATAAGCCAAAAGTAAGGAAAGCAAACCTGAGGGTTTGTTGGAAAAATTCTATGTAATAGGATGTTTGTAGGGTATAGCACATGAAAGAGGGAAACAAATTTACATTTCTGATATATATTATTTCTATTTTGTTGTAGGTTTGACTACCTGAGGGCTCCTTATTCTTCGTATAAGAGAGGTAAGTATCGAACTTGATTCTGGTGACAGGGAAATTCTTTAGTAAAATTGGAGATTTCTTCAAATCAGGACCTATGACCTCAGTATTTCAAGGAATATTATTTCTATAATTTCACCCTCTTGACAGTTATGTTTGGATGGATGATAAAATTATCAAGCTTATCAATTTTAGGTCCTCTGTTAATCTCATCTCATATACTAGAATTTCATTCTCAAGCTGGTAAAAAGGTAAGCAAATATTACAATTCTCTGTATTCTTCCTGATTCAAATAAAGCCCGTAAATATAATGGTGATGACTTTGTAGACCACTTCCACATTCAAACTTTCAGTTTAAAGGTAAATTTCAAATGTTTAATCATAATACACAATTTTATGTCTTAATCTCCTCTAAACTCCAAGCATCATACAATGTCTATGCCTACCTTGTCTGATAATGCCCTACAGTAATGTGTATGTCAACTTAGACTAGTCCAGAATGTAGATTCCAAGAGGAGAGACTCAATTTAAGTATTTAACTTACCCGAGTTCTATAGATATGAGTTCGAAAATTGCTCCCATTGGATTTCTGCTACTTCTTTAGTTGCCTTTCATGTTACAGTTGCCTTTAAATATTTTTTTATGGGAATTTACTCAAAACTTCCTTTTTTCACACCTGGTTTAAGTAAAGCATTTTACTGGACATCCGTACAAAAGATTAGGATGTGGAAGAACTCTAGATGCCCATAATCAGACATAAAGGAAAAAAAAAACTTTTGTTTGTATAAAAAACTTGGTACTTTAGGGATTCCTAAAATGAAACCTCTGTAAATTTATGTGAATATATATAATATCGTGTGATAACAAATAAAGATTAACCAGACTCAATTGACAAACCAAGTACCAGCCATTCTGAAAGGTATCTGAGTTTAGTAGTGACATTTTGAGGCATTTTGTTGTTTACCCTGTGGTTCCTATTACTAATAGAGCAAAGAAACATCTAGAAAAGTGATGGTACTGGAACACAAAAATCAGAATTTGACTTAATATTGACAGTTTCAAAATGAACTGGACAGTTCATACTGGTCTGTGAAACAGAGCACAAATTCTTGTGGTATAACAGTAGAAGGAGGATAAAAATGAGGAGGTGAAGGAATCTACCAAAAAAAGATTCTAATGAAATCTAAACATACAGTGACTACAAAAATACATTTAAAGATGACCCACAGCATTTAAAATGCATTTTTAGAACATTTTCTTTTTTGTCATGGAAATCAGATTTTAGGATGAAAGGTCAACACATAAAAATCCTTTAGTGTATTTCTCCTTCTTCTTAGTACCTATGACAAATAAAGGTTTTGATATTGTGAATCTCATATATGATGTAAGATGCAGGAAACAATTTCTTCATGTTCTCTCTGTTTCAGTACATCTATTGAGAACCTGAGCAACAACCCCATTGCACATTCCTGATCTTCCTTTTTAAAGCTAAAGATACTAGCTATCCCTGGTTTCATGTGGCAGAGGAAATATTCATGTGTTAAGAGAGGGCATGTCTGAATCAATGATGGCAAACCTCTGAGGATGGTGATGAACTCATACAAATGGGAATTTGTGGTCCAGATAGGAGGTCCTCTTCAGGACTTGGTGTTTCCAGAGCACATCTCACACTCTTCTTATTCAAGTGATGACAGCGAAAAATGCACACTGTCTCTGGACTCCTATATTTTGAGGAAATGTCATTTTTAGGATTCAAATTAGTCATAATATTTGAATCTTTATTTTCTCTCTGAAAAGTACTGTTATAAATTGTTCTTAAGTTTTTGCTTAATGTAGGACTGAAAGAATCAAAAGAAGTGAAATCATCAATGAGCATCTCCCTTGCTTTCTCAAGTGAATTTCACATTCCTACATTTGGTAACATGCAGGAAGCGATTATAGAATTCACTGCTATCATAAATAAGGATATTTCAAGACTGTGTTTCTTCTGTTTCCTTCCCCAATTTGTAAGGGTTTGTAGATGGAGCTGTGGGCTGCATTCCTGACACCCGGCTCCTGGCCACCTGGCTAGCTTATGCCCCAAAATAACAACACACAAAATTGTATTCTTTTAAACACTGCTTGGCCCTTTAGCTCTAGTCTCTTCTTGGCTAACTATCATATCTTGCCTAACCCATATTTAGTAATGTGTGTAACACCAGCCTTACTGGAAAAGATTCAGCATGTCTTACCTGGAGGCTTGCTTCACTGCGTCTGCTTCACTTCCTCCCAGCATTCTGTTCTGTTTACTCTGCCTACCTAGTTTTCTAATCTATCAGGCCAAGCAGTTTCTTTATTAATTAACCAATGAAATCAACAGATTGATATATGACACTCCCACATCATTTCCCCTTTTTCTATTTAAACAAAAAAGAAGGCTTTAACTTAAACATAACAAAATTACACATAACAAAACAGTTATCAAGTAAAAATTACAGTTACAATATTTATATCTATTTTATCTTTTGTTATAACAAAGGAAAACAACTATAACTATCTATCTATTCTCCAACTCCGTCAAAGACTCCAGAAGGATATAATATTACCTAAGTAAATGAGAAGTAAGAAACTTCCAAACTCTAGAAATCACAGAGACATCTTGTTGCCTGGACAGTCACTCAAAGTTCCTCTGTACCGTTGGGGCATCCATCTTCGCACTACAGGCCCATAGTATTCAGAGACATTTCCATGAAGCAGGAAATTTCAAAGGCAGTTCAGTTACTTATCTTCTGGCTTTCATGGTTTCCACTGAGAAGCTGAGTGAATTTCTGATAGTTTTACCTTTATATGTCACTGGATCTTTTTCCTTTGCAGCTCTTAATATTCTTTCTTTATTTTGTATGTTTTATGTTTTAATTATTATATGGCCATGGGAATTTTTTTTGATTCTGTCTATTTGGTGTTCTGTAAGCTTTTTGTACCTTCATAAGGATATCCTGTTTTAGGTTGGGAAAGTTTTCTTCTATGATTTTGTTGAATATATTTTCTGTGCCTTTGAGCTTGAGTTCTTCTTCCTTTCCTACCCCTACTATTCTGAGGTTTGGTCTTTTCATGGTGTACCAGATTTCCTGGATGTTTTGTTTTAATAACTTATTGGATTTATTGTTTTCTTTGAAGCTTGAGTCGATTTCCTCTATAGTATCTTCAGCGCTTGAGATTCTTTCTTCTATCTTCTATATTCTGTTGGTTATACTTTTCTCTTTAGTCCCTGTTCATTTACTCAGATTTTCCTTATCCAGAATTCCCTCAGTTTGTGTTTTCTTTATTTTTATTTCAATCTTTAAGTCTTTAACAGTTTTGAACTGCTTGCTTTACCTGTTTGATTGTTTTTCCTTGTTTTTTTAAAGAGATTTATTAATTTCTTTCAATGTTTGTTTGTCTTTTGCCCCAATTTTTCATTTCCTCTTAAAAGGTCTCCATTATCCTTATAAAGTTATGTTTAAAATTGTTTTCTTATGCTTCATTTGGTCTTAATATGGGATCCCCCTCTGTTTGCTATGAATACCAATAAAGAAACTGAATGGGCCTGATAGGGTAGAACAGAGCTAGGTAGAGAACATTAAACTAAATTCTGGGAGAGAGAAGGCAGAGTCAGGGAGAAGCCATGGAGCCTCTGCAGGAGCTAAACATGCTAAAACATTGCTGATAGGCTGTGACCTCATGGTGACACACAGATTAATATAGATGGATTAAATTAAGATGTAAGAGTTAGCCAATAAGAAGCTAGAGATAGATAATGGGACAAGTAATGATTTAAATCATATAGTTTCTGGGTGATTACTTCAGGAGTCTGGGTGGATGGAAAACAAACAAACAAACAGCTCTTACAACAAATTGGTGCCCAACATGGGGCTCAAGATCAGCAAGTCTTTCTGTTTTTACTGATGTATCATAAATATTGTTGAGAAGGATCCAAGTAGCTCTCTTTATAAGGTTAATTCTATTGCTTTTTGAATAGTTGTTATTAATCGCTCCTAAAAATTTGCACAACCTCTTTGCCAGCATTCATTATCATCCTATAATTTTTAATCCCATCACTAGTAAAGGGAACTATAATCTCTGCTGAATATATTCCTGCTAATTGACAAAGTTTCAATTTTCCTTGTGTAATTAATTTAGAAACCTTTTCCACATACATTTTAAATTTTTTATTTTGTTTATGTGGTAAAAAGTTCCATTCTAAAATAATACATTTTCTCTGCATTAGAATTCCTATAGGGGAAATTTTGAAGGGAAATAAGCCTAGAATGTCATTAAGATTCAGATCGACCTGATCCACATGTGCCTCCTGTAATTTCTCTTCAATCATAGACAATTCTTTCATAGTTTCATCTGTTAATTCCCTGGGACTATTTAAGTCTTTGTTACTATCTAAGGCATAGTTCAAAATAATTATTAGATTAGGTGTTATTACAACAGTGGGTCATAGATTGTAAATGTCTCCTAGGAACCTTTGAAAGTCATTAAGAGTTCACAATCCATCTCTCCTAATTTGGTCTTTTTGTGTTCTAATTTTCTGCAAACCTATTTTATAACCTAGGTAATTGATAAAATGTCCTCTTTGTATTTTTTAAGGAGCAAATTATAATCCCTATTTAGGCAAAAATGTTCTTTAATTCTTCAAATGTTCTTTCTAAAGTATTTACATTCAAATCAGATCAAAAAGTGTCATCCATGTGATGATAAACAATAGAATTAGGAAATTTCTTATGTATACTAACAATGGCTGACTTAAAAATATTGTCACAGGGTGAGGCTATTAAGGATTCACTGGGGGAGAATCCTCCATTTATATCTCCTAGTAGGCCGATATTCATTTTAAGAAGGGGATCTGATGGCAAATTTTTCTTTGCCTTTTTCTTGTAAAAGTATAATATAGAAACAAAACCAATAACAACAAAGGGCCATCTTTAGTTAATAGGGAAGGCAAAGGAATTTCAGATTGTAGAGGGCTAATTGGTTGAATTATCTTATTTACAGTTCCAAGATCTGTGAGCTTTCTCTATTTTACAGATTATTTAATAATAAATAGAGGAGAATTTTAAGGGCTGGTTGATTTTTTAATAGGCTGAGCATCTAGTTGCTCCTGTACCAGCTGTTCTGAAGCTTACAGTTTGACTTCTGTTAGAAGCCATTTTTTTATCCATATTTTTTCATTAGTTGACCATTTTAAAGGCAGGGAAATTTGTATGTCTGAAGGTTTCCTAGTTGTTTTGTGTTTTTGTACAGCCTGAATGGGTGGTGAATGTTTTTTATAGTACTTTATTATATCCTTTCCAGAAACATGAGTATTTTTATGCTCCATTTCTAAGACTGTAGGAATGTTATTTTGGGTATTCCATTGTTGCTGTAGATCATGACTCCATAGATTCTTTGTTATATTAGCCACATATGGTGTCAGCCTTCCTCTCTATCCCTCTGGACCTATGTATTCAACCCATCTTGTGGTTTGTTTTACTTGAGATTGGGTTCCAATTCCTAAGAACTGAAAAGGCCAATTTGGATGCCAAGATTCTGGAGTAATAATATTCACATCCATATCTGTGTCCAGTAATCCTTCAATTAGTATGTTATTTATTTGTACTCTCAGGTTTGGTTTTTTATCATATATAGAAGTCTGCCAACATATATGTTTCATAATTTCTATTGGAAGTTTGATTTATCATCCATGTTTATTACATCACCTAGAACAGTAAGGATATTTTTACAAGCATTAGATTTTTAAATTTTTTTCTGGAAAACATGTCCTTCACAGTGACCGGGAATAACTGGAATACGTTTGACTGGGGACCTACAAGAAGCCCCCCAAACAGTTTCCCTGATAGTAACAGGTTGCCTTGTTTGACTCCTGTTGATCTACATTCATTGGTCCACTGTCAGCCTTTGCCACATCTTCAATATAATCCAGAAGATTGAGACATTTTATTTTTGTTTTCCCCAGAGAAACTATTATTTCCAGGAATGCCTTGTCTACAATTACTTCTTGGATATTCTGTTCTACCACAATTAAAATATTTGTCAATTCAATGTATCCTCATACCTTTCCAAATTGCTTCTCCTACCCAGAATTATATTATAGTCAAATAACTCAACATTTACTGTGGACACAATCTATTAATCCATTGGTGCAATTTGTACTTTAAAAGATGAAGTATCTTTCTGCATTTTAAGCTGTTATTTTCAAAAGCCAGAGATTCAATAAGAGCTCATCTAGCTTCTGGATCTGTTATCCCTATTTGGACAGCTTTAGTAAGTCTGGTAAAAGTCACCAAAAGGTTCTCTTCGGCCTTGTTTAACTTGAGCATATGATTTAAATCTTCTTCCTGGTACTTGAATTCTATCCCAAGCATTTAAGTCTGCTGTATGGCATAGGGACAAGATGTGTCATAAACATCTGGAGTCTGTGGAGTAGCATAACAGCCCTTGCTAAAAATTTGTATCTTGGAAAGCCACAAATCCTTTGACATTTTCATGCTGTTCTAAAGCTTTTGCCTCCTCTCTCTAGTAGCACTTCCACTGTAATGGAAGGCCATCTTTAAGAACCTCTGAGACTAATTGAAGCATATCATGTGGAGTAGTCATTGCTTGAAGCCCATGATTTTACCATCTCCCTAACAAATGGTGAATGCATGCCATATGATACTACTGCTTGCATAATATCCAGAGGGGCAAGGTAAAGCTTCTGGATCAGCTTGTTCTGCTTGGCAGTATGTTGAAGGAGTTGCTTCAGGATAGATAGAGACAGTTTATTTTTGTAGAAATTTATTTTGAGGAACTGAGAGCATTGGCTCTGAGCAGGCATAAAAGCAATAAATTGAGCATCCTACAGCCTATATTTCTCCAGTTACAGAAGTTGCAAGGTGTCTTTGACTCTCTCAAGGAGATCTCCAAGTGGGCTAAGCCATTATCCAAAAAGTTAGAAATTCATGTAGAGATATTTGAGCTTAGAAAAGTTCAGGCTCTGGTGCAGGTAATCCAAGTCTGGCTGTGAGAGTTTCAGTAAGTGATGGCACAGTATCTCTAAGGGCTTCTTAAGGCAACTATGCTGCACCACTCTGTCAGGCTGCTGACTTGAACATAAACAACATCTACATAGAGATGCTGGAGACAGGGGAATTAAGGCAATAGTAAGACAGTGTACATATCCACTCTTCCTACAGATCTTCAGATTTTCTCCAACTGAGGTTAGTTGGCATGACTACAGTTTGAGCGTGTGAAGGTTTCTCACCTGCCCCAGAAAGGTCCAAAATGAAACATTTCTTCTATTTATATATTTCTAAGCCCCAAGTCCCATAAACAGTGGAGATCTCCAGACTGTAATTCATCTGTGGAAGTGGACAAGGGTGATTCCAAAATCTGAAGCTTCAGACAGCATAAATGAACAGATCCTATTTTCTGCTGGGCCCACTGCCAAAAGTACATGGCACGTTCATAGGGCTGACATTAACAAGCTTGAAATTAGTTTATCATGTTCAAGTAGTTTTCATCCCATAGTCAGAAAATGTCTCTACTGGCTTCTTCTGTCTCAAAGACTGATGAGAGTAGTCACCCTTAATAGGTTATAGCCCATATGTACCAGAAATCACAGTCCACATTTGTCAAATCCAGAATTCTGATTTTCTCCCTCCTGGGCCAACCCTCTTCTGTAATAAGCAAATGTAGTCCATCAAGCAAAGTCTTCAAAGTCTCCAGGTGTGGGTCTTCATCTGGTCTCTCCTATAGAAAGGTATTTAATGGCCAGGCAAGTACCATGACCCTCAGAATGTTGATATGATTATTTCTGAAGGTTATGAGGAATGATGCTGGGAAGAGCAAATAGGACATGCCCACCATAGCAGAATTAGCCAAGGACTCCTGCTCCAGTAAACTTTTTATTGAAAGCTGATAGAGGGTGGGTGGGGCTTGGTCTTGCATTGTAACTGGTTTTCAGGAATAATGATCATTAGCACATAATAATTGTTTGAGATAGCTACATGGCTAGTAACTTTTTTGGTGAGGCACTGACTTCTTGCTTCCTCTGAGGCTGAGTAACGACACAGGACGTTTCCTTCTAAACATATATTCAGTTTCCTATCAACTTTGAATAGAAGATATCAGGAAAAATCAATATGAGATATATGTGCCATGTCCTACCCTTGCTAGAGAATATCTGCCACTATTATATTGAAGGAAAACAATTCTCTCTCCCTTACTTCATTCTCTAATATACATAGACTGATAGCTTTAGTAGAAGCAATAGAAAAGAAACAGTGTCATTGAAAGACAAGCCAAAGTTTAGGCAAAAATAACAAGTCAGTCTTTGTTGGAAAGGTTAGGTATGCTAGGGAGTCTGCACACTGCGGCTATCAAGGCAGACTGAGTTGTGTGGAGACCTTACCACCTCTGACAAGTTTTATCTCTCTACTGTTAGAATCTTGAACCTTAATCTTCAGGCAGAAAAGGTAATCAGTGAGTCTCTATCTCTTCACTCAATAACTTTTTACTATGACTGGGTATTTCAAAAAGTAAACATCTATGACTTCAGGAATCCAGAATCTATGATTTCTAGGATGCTACTCTCTTGGCCATTATATTTTCTTTCCTGACAAAGTCTTCAGGTCTATCACTCTTCAGTCCTGTGATATACTAGGTCTCTTAGAGGGGAATTGCCTTCTCCAGGGAGTGACGAAGTAAAAAATTATTACCATTGCTTGTATAATTCTGTTTTAATTGACCTCAGGTGTGTGAAGGGCATTCCATAATGTTTTCTAAGATCACCACCACATCGAATCTTTCTGATGTATGGTGAATTAAAGATGTTCAATTTTCATGCATCCCCTGATTCCCACAGTTTTTCACTTGTCCTCTGTTCACCCAACACTTCTTTCCACCCTTTTGAGTCGAGTCCTCCTGCTGAGAATTGCAATAGATCTCAGCCTTGAATATAGCTCCCTAGTACACTGAAAAGCAATATAAGTGTTTGGCTTCCCTGACTTGAATTTATGTGAATTCTGAAATGTCTCACTCTGAGTTTCAAAACTCTTTGGTTACCTTTCCATGTTATTGGTATGTCTGAGTACTTCTGTTTTTATGGGGAGACACACAAAATTTTAGTTTATCATACATATTTTGCCAAAATCATTTTAAGAAAAATCTGAAAAATAGGAGGATGTGGAAAAACTCTGGATGCCCAATCTCAGAGAAATTATCAAGAGTCAATTCTTGTAAAATATTTACCTTATATGGAAGCTTGAAGTTTAACTTTTGTAAATTTCCATGAAATAAAAGAGCATGGTGTTACAATAGAGTATTGATATTTGTTGATGTAAAATTGGTGAATTTAATAAGCTTAATTTTCATGCTACCCTTGATTCCTGGGTTTTTTTTCCTTTGAAATCCATTCACCAAGGTCTTCTTTCTAAACTACTGAGATGTCTTGATGACAAATATATGTAAGATATCCATGCCATGTCCCCTTTTTGCTAGAGAACAGCTGTCATTATTGTATTAAAGAGATACAATTCACTACCACTTCTTTCTGTCTTAAACGTACATAGAATGGCACATTTAGAAGACGTGCTCAAGAAGGAAAGTGGTCAATGAAAGAACTCTATTCACCTAACTATTTGTTCCAAACTGTTGAGTCATCTTGCTGAGATAAGCCACAGAGCCCATTCTTGAGTGCAGATATCTAGCACACGAAAAAGCAATTTAACTGTTTGTTTTCTTTGATCGAATTGATATGAATACTTAAATGGCTACTCTGAGTTTCATGACTAGTTTCTTTGCTTTCCATGTTACTGGTCTTCTTAATACATCTGTTTTCATGGGTAGACACTCAAAACTTGTATTTGGCATATAATATTTAAGAAAAGCAATTTACCTGAAAGGTGAACAAAAAGAGAATGCCCAAGATCAAACAAATTATCAAGAGTCAATTCATATAAAAATTGCCTTACATTGAAGCATGAACGAAGTTGTAATTTTCTAAATTACAATACAGCATGGTATGACAAGAGAGACAAAAAACAAAAGTACAACACAGCTAAAAAATGCAACAGAGCTTTGGTGTGGGAGGTCCTTCTGTCTCTGTTTTGCTTATATTGGTTAATGAATAAGAAAGCTTTGAGCCTATGACAAGGAAAAACAGACCTAGGCAGGGAAACAAGGATTCATGTTAGGAAAAGAAGGCAGTGTTAGAACCCATAAAACCACTAAAGACACAGGATGACAATTTTACACAATAAACCACAGCTAGGTGACAAATGACAGATTTATAATAATGGGTTTGTTGTAGTGAGAAGGGGGCTGTGTTCCCAGTGACTGGCTAGCTTATCCCCTGAAATAACCACATGGAGATGTGTCTAATTAAATTACTGCCTGGCCCATTAGTTCTAGCTTGTTATTGGCCAAATCTCACATCTTGATTAACCCATCTCCATTAATGTGTATCAACACTTGACTGTGGCTTAACAGCATGAGTCTAACCACCATCCATCTTTGTCAGGAGAATCATAGCGTCTGCAACACTACCAGCATCCAGTCCTCTCTTCCCTGCCTATCTAATTTCTGCCCTATCAAAAGGCTTAGGCAGTTTCTTTATTTCACCAATGAAAGCAACACATAGAAAGAAAACACTCCTACACCATTTCCTTTTTTTCTTTGAAGAAAAAAGAAAGACTTTCACTTTAACATAGTGAAATCACATACAAAACAGTTATCAAGCAAGATTTAGAGTCACAACTATATTTATATTTATATCTATTTTTCATAACTAAGGAAAACTATAACTATAAATTTTTTCCAAAGACTCCAGAAAGATACAATATTACCCAAGTAAACAAGAAGAAAGTAACTTCAAAAAATCTAGAAATTACGGAGAAATCTTGCTGCCTGGATAGTCACACAAAGTTTTTTTTTTTTTTTTTACCATTGGGGCATCCATCTTCAGCCTTCAGGCCCATAGTATCCAGCAGACATTTCCATGAAGCAGGAAATATCAAAGACAGTTCAGTCACTTTTTTCTGTATCCTACAGAATGTCTTGCAATTTCTTTTATGAAAGAGGAACACCGAAAGAACATCTCAATTTTAGGCAAGTTCAGCAGTCCTTTAACTGGGGGTTCTTTATGTCCAGTTTATGCAACAGTCCAGGCAAGAGCAGTTTCTTGCTAAAATGGCTAACCAACTCCATAATGTCCATCATACACTTGAAGTATATTGGTGCTGCCAGGAGTGTTACAGGGTTAAATGATAAGTGAGAGATAGACAATAAGAAGCTAGATATAATGGAACAAGCAGTGATTGGATTAATATAGACACTGTAGATAATTTATGGCATAAGCTTTTCCTCATTTTGTCAAGGAAGCTAGTTTTCAGGGAAAATCTCAACTCTTAAAACCCATGATAACTTTCTCTTTGTTATCAGTATCTTTGGCACACTAGATGATTGATAAGTATCCATCTCAAATGTGCTCAAAAGTATGGGACCAAATTTTTTGCTTCTCTTCCCTATTATGTACCTCTGTCATAGAACATGAGAATCAAGCCTGCTACACAACCGTAATGCACCTTTTCAAGCCAAGGAGACTATCCATGATTGCTTTCCCATTTCCCTGAAATGCTCATGGGTTAAGAGCTGACTTCTCTGGATTGATGATGATAAGAAGTCTCTGAGGATGCTGACTGACTCATACAAATGGCAATCTGAGGTCCAGATAGGAGGTCCTCTTGAGAACCACAATTTTTCCAGAACATGGCTAGCACTCTTCCACTTGGAAGACATATCAAAGTGCACACTGGTTTGGTCTCCAAAATATTGAAGAAAGAACAATTTTGTAGTGTGCCAAAAACTTTACATACTGTGCTTCTAAAAAGCACTGTACTGCATCATTCATGTTACATTGCTTTGAAGTTATTGACTGATGCATACATGGATGAAAGACCCAAGAGTGCATGAAGAAGGGAAATTATCCCAGAGATTCTGTGATGAATTGGACATTCCTACATTGGGAGACAGGCAAGAAAATATGAGAGGCCTGCTGTCCACCCTCAGAAATTTTGAGGGCTGGTGGACACATGGTCTTTTCCAAATCCAGGAAAAACTTGTGATAATTTCCCTTACTGTGAGTGTCATTCCTTTTCAACATGTTTCGCTTAATATATCACACTCCTTAGCAGGTGTATCAGTTATGTGTGCAAAAGGTAACCGTACTCTCTGTTCACCATGTCCATCGGATTTCAGATTTGGAGCTGATCACCACCCATATCTTTCTATCATAATTTCTTCTAAAAACACAGGAAGATGTTTTCATATAGTTTCATTTATAAAACAATCTTTGCTGTAAGGCTTGTCTGTAAATATGACCTGCAGCTTCTTTATATTGTTTGGATTTATAAGCACGCTGAGAGATTCACAAACTGCACAGTTGGAACATAGGTCCAATTCCTTCTTTCAAGAAGCACTTCCTTAAGATCCGTTTCTCCAAACTGAAAAACTGAAGAGAAAATATGGGGATTGAACCATACGGAACATAAAACTGCCTTAGATACCCTAAATTTTTATGTTGAAATGAGGCAAAGTCAAGCACTGCTCTAAACTAACAATTACCATCAGAAAGAAAAAAAATCCAAGAAATTTATTATCTTTCATGGATACAAGGTGAAAGAAAATTCTTAGGATCTACAATAGATAGGGTGAAATATACAGCAACTCCAACATTGTACCTGGATAGTGAAAATGAATGGAAAACCTCTCCTGGTTGAGATTTGATATACATCATTCTCAAACACAAATTTCAAAAGGAGTTCACTGTTGCAATCTACCTTTGAAGTTCATGTAGTTATTTGCTTCATCAAAAAATAAACTTTTTTTGTCCTATCAAGTAGCTTACATAACACAGCAGAGAGTGGAATTGCCCAAGGTCTGACAATATCTGGGTTTTGCATGACATCTTGGTTTCATCTTTTATTCCATGATGCTCTTGCTTTGCATGGGAGACACACAGACTCACATGATAAACCCAAAAATTACACACTTAAGCAAATAGTTCCTTAGCCAAGTCTCTAAATAACATGGCACACACAGCATAGATATGGTCAGGACTCCTCCTGCTTGACACATGTTCCTTTTATTCTAAGTTCTGAAAAAACGTTGTGAGAACCAATTTATATGATATCTACCTCTCATGTCCTCTTATTGCTAGAGTACATCGGTCATTATTATATTAAAGAGAAACAATTTCCAGGCACAAATTTCTGTCTCAAATGAATATAGAATGAGACATTTAGTAGAAGAGATCAAGAAGGAAAGTAGTCACTGAAACACATTCAAAAATTGAAGGGAGAATATTTCAAGTCAGTGGTTTTATTTTATGATAGGGGGAATGTGGGATATGCTTGGGAGTGTGCAGGCTGAGGCTAGCACAAAAGACAGATTTCTTTTGAGGCACTTCCATCCTCGATAATTTTATTTCTTTTTTCTTCCAAAATAGAATCCTGAACAACTCATCTTCTTAGCGTAGAAGTGATAAGCACTGAGGGTCTGTCTGTATTCTCAATAATTTTTCACTAAGACTCTGGATTTCTAAAAATCAACATCTATGACTTCAATAGTTCAAGGACTATGATTTGAAGGATTACACTCTCTTGACCATTTTGTTCTCTTTCTTGGCCAAACCATCAAGTCTAATGCTCTTCAGTCATTCAGTATACAGTGTCTAAGAAAGGGTGATTTCCAACTGCAGTTGTTGTAAATGTGAGAAAATATTACCATTCATATAATTTCCTTGATTAAAAGACCTCAGTTTTGAGAAGAATATTTTCCAATGTCTTTCAATCCACGTCCACATTCAATTATTCTGATGTATGGTGAATTTATGATGTTCCATTTTCATGCAACCCAAAATTCCTTAGTTTTTTTTACCTTGAACTCCATTCAACAAACTCTTCTTTCCAAAATATTGAGTTTCCTCTTGCGGAGACAGACCACAGAGCCTATCCATGAATGCAGAAATCAAGCACATGGAGAAGCAATTGAAGTGTTTGTCTTTTTTTGGCATAAATGGATGTGAATTCTTAAATAACTCCCTCTGAGTTTCATGACTAGGTGCTGTGCTTTCCATGTTACCTGTCTTCTTAATTCATCTGTTTACATGGTTAGATTGAAAACTTTGTGTTTGCCATATATTTTTCAGAAAAACATTTTACCACAAATGTTGAAAAAGAGAAGGAGGAAATTCTCTAGGTGTCCAAAATCAGACAAGCAATCATGAGTCAATTATTATAGAAATATTTGCCTTACTTGAAACTTGAAGTTGTAATTTTCAACATTCCAATGAATCAATAAAGCCTGGTTTGACAAGAGAGACACAAGCACACAACACAAAAAACTGCCAAAAAATGCAAATGAGATTTGGTGTGGGTGGTCCTTCTATCTCTCTTTTGCTTCTATTGGTTAATGAATAAGCACAGCTTTGAGCCTATGACAAGGAAATTTAGAACTAGGCAGGGGAGAGAGGAGTTATGTTTAGAGAAAAAGGGCAGAGTTAGAACCCATGGAGACATTAGAGACAATGCATAGAAATTTTAAGTGATAAGCCACAGCTAGGTTTGTCAATTACAGATTAATAAAAGTGATTTAAGTTATTATGTAAAAGATAGACAATAAAAAGTGAGAGATAATAGTAAGGACTTATTGAATTAATATAGTTTCTGTGATATAATTTCGGGTGTAAGCTTTTCCTCGTTTTGTCAACTAAGCAAGTTTTCAGTGAAAATTTCAACCCTTCAAACCCATGTCTTTCTCTTTGTTATCAGTATCTTTGGCACACTAAATGATTGATATGGGTCCATCTCAAATGTGCTCAAAAGTACAGGACCAAAATTTTTCTGCCCTTCCCTATTCTGTATCTCTGTCATAGAACGTGAGAATCAAGCCTGCTGCACAACCCTGATGTACCTTGTCAAAGCCAAGGAGACTATCCATGGCTGCTTTCCCATGTCCCCGGATTCTCATGGGTTAAGAGCTGACTTCTCTGGATCGATGATGACAAGAAGTCTCTGAGGACAGTGACTGATTCAAACAAATGGCAATCTGAGGTCCAAATAATCTTGAGAATCATGATTTTTCCAGAACATGGCTTGCACTCTTCCATTTTGAAGAAAGTCATATCAAAGTGCACACTGTCTTTGGTCTTCTAAATTTTGAGGAAAGAACAATTTTGTAGTGTGTCAAAAACTTTCCATTTCTCTGCTTCAATACTTTGCCTCTAGAAAGCACTGTACCGCATCATTCACGTTACATTGCTTTGAACTTGTTGACTTATGCATGCATGAATAGAAGACCCAAAAGTGAGTGAGGCAGGGAAATTATCCCAGAGATCCTCCATGATTTTCACTGATGAATTGGACATTCCCACATTGGCAGAGGGGCAAGTAAAGATGAAAGGCCTGCTCTCCACCATAACTCAGAAATTTTGAGGGCTGGTGGACATATGGTTCTTTCCAAATCCAGGAAAAACTTGTGATAATTTCCCTTATTGTGAGTGTCATTCATTTTCAACAGATTTTGCTAAATATACCATACTCTTTAGCAGGTATATCAGTTATTTGTGCAAAAGATGACCTGTATGTGCACCACATCCATTGGGTTTTAGATTTTGACCAGATCATCAACCGTATCTTACTATCATCTACTCTTCTTAAAACACAGGAAGATCTCATTTTAAAAGCAGTCTTTGGTGTAAGGCTTGTCTGTAAATTTGTCCTGCAGCATTTCTATATTGTTTGGATTTATAAGCACGCTGAGAGATTCACAAACTGCACAGTTGGAAAATAGGTCCAATTCCTTCTTTTAGGAAGCACTTCCTTGAGATCTGTTACTTAAACATGTAAGGCTGTGGAAAAAATATAGGGATCAGACACATAAGGAGCATAAAAATGCAGTAGATACTCTAAATTCCTAAATTGTAATGAGGTTTAATCAAGCACTTCTCTAAACAAACAATTACCTCAGAATGAAAAAAATCAAAGAACTATATTATATTTCATGGACATAACTTGAAAGGAAATCTATAGGATCCATTGTACATCAGATGAATATACACTACCTCCAACATTGTACCTGGATAGTGAAAAATTGAATGGAGAACCTCTCCTGGTCTACATTTGATATACATCATTCTCAAACAAAAATTACAAAAGGTTTTCACTTTTGCAATCTACTTTTGAAGTTCATGTAGTTATTTGCTTCATCAAAAAATAAACTTTTTTTTGTCCTATCAAGTAGCTTACATAACACAGCAGAGAGTGGAATTGCCCAAGGTCTGACAATATCTGGGTTTTGCATGACATCTTGGTTTCATCTTTTATTCCATGATGCTCTTGCTTTGCATGGGAGACACACAGACTCACATGATAAACCCAAAAATTATACACTTAAGCAAATAGTTCCTTAGCCAAGTCTCTAAATAACATGGCACACACAGCATAGATATGGTCAGGACTCCTCCTGCTTGACACATGTTCCTTTGTTCTAAGTTCTGAAAAAAAGTTGTGAGAACCAATTTATATGATATCTACCTCTCATGTCCTCTTATTGCTAGAGTACATCTGTCATTATTATATTAAAGAGAAACAATTCCCAGCCACTTCTTTCTCTCTCAAATGTACATAGAATGGCACATTTAGAAGAAACGATCAAGAAGGAAAGTAGTCACTGAAACACAATCCAAAATTGAGTGGAGAATGTATCAAACCAGTGGTTTTATTTTAGGGCAGAAAAGTGTTGGGAGTGTGCAGGCTGAGGCTAGCAAGGAAGACAGATTTCTGTGGAGACAATTCCATCCTCAATAA
This sequence comes from Microtus oregoni, assembly GCF_018167655.1. NCBI lineage: Eukaryota > Metazoa > Chordata > Mammalia > Rodentia > Cricetidae > Microtus > Microtus oregoni. The sequence goes on along the minus strand of NW_024543059.1, from coordinate 33,119,859 downwards.
TTTTATTTTTCCTTTCTTCCAGAATAGAAAACTGAACATCACCTCTTCTTCCGGAAGAAGTGGTAAGCACTGAGGGTCTGTCTGTATTCTCAATAATTTTTCACTAAGACTTGGAATTTCTAAAAATCAACATCTATGTCTTCAGGAGTTCAAGGACTATGATTTGTAGGATTACACACTCTTGACCTTTTTTTTTTTGTTTTGTTTTTTGGCTAAAGCCTCAAGTCTATTGCTTTTCAGTCCTTTGGCATACTGTGTCTAAAAGAGGGTGATTCCCAACTCCAGATTGTGAAAATGTAAGGAAATATTACTATTTCTAGAATTTCCTTGGTTTATGTGACCTCAGTTGTGGAAAGGATATTTTACAATACCTTTCAGCCTACGTCCACCATCAGTCTCTGATATATGGTAAAATTATCCTTATCCATTTTCATGCAACACAAAACTCCTTAGTTTTTTTTTTCTTTGAACTCCTTTCAATAAACTCTTCTTTCCAAACTGTTAAGTTTCCTCTTGCTGAGGTAGACCACAGTGCCTATCCAGAATGCAGAAATCTATCACATGGAGAAGCAATTGAAGTGTTTAACATGGAGGCCTCTCTTGTTGGATTTTCTTTTCTGCCTTGTCCCTCATCTGTTTTATTCCCAGAGAAAATCTTACAAAGGTATCCATTGACTTATAAACTGATTCCCCTTTAGCTCAGAAAAAAAATGCCTGTGCCTTTTTATAGGTGAATTGAGTACATTGATATTAACTGATATTAATGATCAGTGTTTGTTAACTCTGTTTATTTGTTTTTGGTAGTAGAGTTTGTGTTTTTCCCTCCTTTGAGTTGTGCTGGAGAAGGGTCACTAGATATCTGAATTATTGTGGGCAATTATTGGATTCTTTGCTTGTGATTTTTTTCTATTAATTTCTGTAAGGCTGGCTTTGTGTCTACATATTGTTTAAATGAAATGAAAGCTTTTTTAAATGAAATGAAAGCTTGGCTAGGTAAAGCAGTCTGGGCTTGCAGTCTTTGTTTCTGCAGCACATCTATCCAAGACCTTCTGGCTCTCAGGGTTTCCACAGAGAAGTCAGGTGTAAGTCTGATCAGTTTACCTTTATAAGTTACTTGACTTTTTCCTTTGCAGCTCTTAATATTCTTTCTTTGTACTGTATGTTTTGCATTTTGATTATTATATGGTGAGGGGATTATTTTTTGATCCAGTCTATTCAGTGTTCTGTATGTTTCGTAAACCTTCATAGGAATATCCTTCTTTAGGTTGGGAAAGCTTTCTTCTATAATTTTGTTGAATGTATTTTCTGGGCCATTGAGCTGTAATTCTCCTTCTTCTACCCATATTTTTCTTAGGTTTGGTCTTTTTATTGTGTCCCAGATTTCCTGGATGTTTTGTGATGAGAATTTGTTGGATTTGCTGTTTTCTTTGATCAGTGCATTTATTTTCTCTATGATATTAGCATCTGAGATTCTTTCTTCTATCTCTTGTTGGTTATGCTTGTCTCTTTCATCTCTGTTTGTTTACCTAGATTTTCCATATCCAGTCTGCCCTCTGTTTGTGTTTTCTTCATTGCTTCCATTTCAGTTTTCAAGTCTTGAACTGTTTCCACTATCTGTTTGATTGCTTTTTCTTGGTTTCATATGGTATCTTTTAACTATTTACTCAGTTCTTCATACTTTTTGTTATTCTTCTCATCCATTTCTTTAAGGGAGTTTTTTGCGTCCTGTTTAAGGGACTCTATCACTTTCATAATGTCAATTTTTTCTACTTATTCTGGATTAGGATGTTCACGTCTTCCTGTTGTATGTTTGTTGGGTTATGGTGTTACCATGTTGTTTTTCAGATTGTTGGAAGAATTCTTGTATTGGTACCTGCCATCTCTTCCTTCAAATGGAGTTAGGAGAGTCTTGGTGTCTTGGTCCAGGCTTTGCTGTGACTTACTCTCTGGGTGGATCTCCTCAGTACAGGAGCAGGAACTGTTGCTGTGTGGATGGAACTCCTCAGCACAGAAACAGGAATCTCCTGGTAGTCCAAGGACACCACACAAAAATGGCAACCATGGGGGCAGGGCAGGGACCAGTGGAACACCAAAGACACGACAGCAGGAGCTGGGGAGAGGGGTAGGACTGTGCTCTCTTCTGCGACAGTCCGCCCAGGGATAGCACACACTCACCAATCTGGATGGAATTCCTCAGCAATGAAACAGGGATAACTGATAGTCCACAAACACCACAGACAAAAAGGCAAACATGTGGGCAGGGCAGGGTGAAATGGACCACAGAAGAACTTGAGGCAGGACCTTGAGGGGGGGGGCTGTGATCTCTTCCAGGACAGTCTGCCCCTGGATAACACACATTGATCCCTCTGGATCGAACTCCTCAGGAATAAAACAGGGATACCTGGCAGTTCAAAGGACACTGCAGACAAAAAAATTCAACAATGTCTACTTAAAGATAAAAAAGCAACATCAGAGATACTGTCAGGATACATCCTTGTTAAAGAAGATACAGTATGCTAAGAGATGTGGAATAGAAGATGTCAGAACAAATGAGTATGAGAAATATGTGCCTTACATTTCAATAATTCTGTAAATGTGCCACTACTATATCAATGGGAAAGCAGTGGTCTCCACTTAGGTTATTGTCTAGAGGACAGAGACTGGCAGATTTAGTAGAAGCAATTAGGAAGGAAAGGTGTCATTGTAAGACAAGCCAAATATAGAAAAGACGAAACAGGTAAATGTTAGTTGGAATAGAGAAATGTTAATTGGAAAATGTGGGTATGCTAGGTAGTCTGCATTATGTAGCTATGAAGGCACACAGAGCTGAGTGGAAAACTTAGCATCCCTGATAACTTTATTTCTCTCCTGTTACAAAATAGAATCCCAGAGGTATTCTTACTCTTTCTGCAGAAATAGTAAGCAGCAAGTCACTATCTCTTGACTGAATAATTTATGCTAAGACTGGGTATTTTTAAAAGTCAACATCTCTGACTTCATTATTTCACAAAGTATAATTTCTAAGATAGTAATCTCTTTACCAGTTTGGTTTTATGCATGCCCATGTCCTCAATTCTATCATTCTACAGTCCTTTGTCATGCTAGGTATCATAGAGAAGAATCCCTTCGCAAACTAGTGAAAAATTAAAGAAATATTACCATTGAGGGAATAGGTTTAATTTGAGTCACCCCAGGTGCGTGAAGGCTATTCAAAAATGTCTGTTAAAAGCACCATCATATTCAATCTTTATGATGTATGGTCAATTTAAGATGCCAAATTTTCATGCACCCAATATTCCAACAGTTTTTCACCTTACCCCCATTCACCCAACCCTTCTTTCCACGCTTTTATTATAGTTATGTACCTGAGATTGCAACAGAGCTCATCCCTGGAATGTAGCTTTCTAGCACACCGAGAAGCAGGATAAGTGTTTTGCTACTCTGACTTTAATTCATTTGAATTCTGAGTTGTCCCCCTCTGATTTTCAGAACTATTTTGTCAGATTTCCAGGTTACTGGTTCATCTGGGCATGTCTGTTTTCATGGAGACCTCTCCAAATGGCAGGTTGATCATATATGTTTTGCAGAACGCATTTAATCTCAAATCAGAAAAACAGGAGTGTGTCAAACAAATCTGGATTCCCAAGCTTAAAGAAAGTATCAGGGTCAATTCCAATAGAATTTTTAACTAATATGGAATTTGAAGGTGAACATTGCAAATTTTCATGAAATAGAAGTGCATGCTGTCACAAGAGTCACACAAACACACGAAACTACACCACAAACATAAAATTTAATTAGAATTCATTGGTGTAATTGCCTATTATTGTTGTTTCTGTTGGATTTTTCCTTATGATAATAGCACAGTTGAATGCCACTAAGTTGAGGTTATCAGAATAAGAATTTCACGATGAAAGAAATACGGACACTTGCAAAAATAACTGCAAAGTTCATAAAGGTAAACTGAGGAAAAAATTGTGTGGTAGAAAGTGTGGAGCATAAGTCATGAGACAATGTTGATGATGAGGAGGAGGAGGAGGAGGACAATGATAGTGAGAGTGATACTAATGATGATGATGACACATTGAAGTAGGAGGAAAATAAAACTATCAAAATCTCTGCCTTGAATAGATATTCAAGACACCAAGGGAAGTTTTTGCCCTTTGAATCATATTATGTACACTCCTATATTTTTGCTACATTTTATTTTATACATTTCTTCTGTTTGTCCATGAAGCTATTGTCAAGATGAAATTCAACTCATCAAAATTCTGGATGTGTTTAGTTTTGATTTCTATTCCTGTGGCAGAAGAGACTGCTGATATTTTTTGTTGACAAAAGGGCTATAAAGTATAGGAGAATATGTCTCCTAATATCATTGATGCTTTACATCAGTTGAGATCCTGAGAGAGAAGCCTGCTGCACAATGCTGATCTTTCTCTTCAAAGCCAAGAGTCTATCTATCACTGCTTTCCAGTGTCACTGGAGGTGCTCATGTGTTAAAAGCTGCCTTCTCTGGATTGATGATGAGAACATGTTTCTGAGGACGCTGATGGAGTCAAAGAGAAAGCCTCTGAGGTCCAGATAAGTGGTGGTCTTGACAACCGTGATGCTTCCAGAACATGGCTAGCACTCTTGTATTTTTAAGGAAGACAGTTACAGTGCAGACGGGCTTTGATCTCCTAAATTTTGAGAGAAGAACAATTTGCTGGATGCAAAACCTGTCCAGATCTTTGCTTCCATATTCTGCTTCTAAAAAGCAATGTACTACACCCTAGATATACATTGATTTGAAGTTTTGGCTGTTACATGCCAGAAAGAAAGACACAAAAGAGCAGAGATTCTCAAGGATCCTCTCTGAGAAATTGGACATAACAACAATGGGACAAGGGTCAGAGGAACTGTCAGGACTCGTGCCCACCCTAAGTACAAAAATTGGAGAGCTTTTGGATTCCTGTTCCTTTCCCAATTAGGCGGGAATGCCTGACAATTTCTCATTTGGGGACAGTCATTCCATTTGTCTTTTATGTCTCTGAATACATCATAATCCCTGGATGGTGTATCAATTCTACATGCTAATGGTCATCTCACACTCCAGGCATCATATCCAGTTGCATCTCAGATCCAGATATTCTCAGCAATCATATCTTCCTATCATAATTTCTTATTCAAAATGAGAATATTTTTGATAAAAAATCCAAATAAACTGTGTCTTTTTATCAGCCTGGTCTGTGATTGGGACCTTCACTTTGTTTAATTTGTTTTGATTTATTAGCATGTTGAGAGATTCACAAAGAATATAGTTGGCATGGCACATAGATATACTTCCAACGTCCATCAAGCATTTTATCCATCTGGGCCTCAAGACAGAGAGCCGGGAATACAAATGGGAAACATGTTCACAAGGAGCCTAAATAATGCAGCAGACACCTGAAGTTTTCAAGTTTTCCAGGGGTGAATGCAAGCACTGCTCAGAGCAACCAATTGCCAATTAACAGAAAATGATTCAGAGATAAGTTGCATATAAAACAGAGATATGATGAAAGAGAATCCTTAGTTTTGCCCAAAGATCGAGAGAAAGGGTACGATCACCAACTTGTACATGGGAAGGGAATTTGAATGAACAACACCTCCTGCTCTAGAAATGACATACATCATTCCAAAACAGAAGATAGGGAGAGAATTTAGGATTGCCATCCACCAGTTTAGTTCATGTTGTCATTTCCTATACTTCAGAGAAATAAGTATTGCACATGTTACATATTCAAAAATATTACCTTTCTTGGGATTAAGTGGAATGACCCAAGGTCCAGACAATGTCTGCTTTTTGATGGATATCTCTGTTTCAACTTTCATTCCATAATGCTGTTGCTTTTCTAGGGTGAAAAACATTTTCAAATGATGAACCAGAAGATGATACACATCAAGAGAACGGTTTGCTCAACCATGTCCTTTTAAACATATAAAAGCAACATCATAGATACTGTCAGGTTTCATCCTTCTTAAAGCAGGTACAGTGTGCTAAGAGATGTGGACTAGAAGATGTCAGGACAAATGAGTATGAGAAATATGTGCCTTACATCCCAATGATACTGTAAATATGCCACTACTATATCAAAGGAAAAGCAGTGGTCTCCAATTAGGTTTTTGTCTAAAGGACAGAGACTGGCAGATTCAGTAGAAGCAATCAGGAAGGAAAGGTGTCATTGTAAGACTAGCCAAAATATAGGAAAGATCGAACAGGTAGATGTTAGTTGGAATAGATAAATGTTAATTGGAAAGTGTGGGTATAATACGTAGTCTGCATTATGTGGATAGATATGTGTTGTGTGGAGTACTTAGCATTCCCGATAACTTTTATTTCTCTCCTGTTACAGAATAGAATCCTGGAGGTTTTCTTATTCTTTGTGCAGAAATGGTAAGCAGCCAGTCTCTATCTCTTGACTGAATAATTTATGCTAAGCTGGGTATTTTTAAAAGCCAACGTCTCTGACTTCATTATTTCACAAAGTATAATTTCTAAGATAGTAATCTCTTTACCAGTTTGGTTTTATGCATGCCCATGTCCTCAATTCTATCATTCTACAGTCCTTTGTCATGCTAGGTATCATAGAGAAGAATCCCTTCCCAAACTAGTGAAAAATTAAAGAAATATTACCATTGAGGGAATAGGTTTAATTTGAGTCACCCCAGGTGCGTGAAGGCTATTCAAAAATGTCTGTTAAAAGCACCATCATATTCAATCTTTATGATGTATGGTCAATTTAAGATGCCAAATTTTCATGCACCCCATATTCCAACAGTTTTTCACCTTACCCCCATTCACCCAACACTTCTTTCCATGCTTTTATTATAGTTATGTACATGAGATTGCAACAGAGCTCACCCTTGAATGTAGCTTTCTAGCACACCGAGAAGCAGGATAAGTGTTTTGCTACTCTGACTTTAATTCATGTGAATTCTGAGTTGTCCCCCTCTGATTTTCAGAACTATTTTGTCAGATTTCCAGGTTACTGGTTCATCTGGGCATGTCTGTTTTCATGGAGAACCTCTCCAATTGGCAAGTTGATCATATATGTTTTGCAGAACGCATTTATCTCAAATCAGAAAAACAGGAGTGTGTCAAACAAATCTGGATTCCCAAGCTTAAAGAAAGTATCAGGGTCAATTCCAATAGAATATTTAACTAATATGGAATTTGAAGGTGAACATTGCAAATTTTCATGAAATAGAAGTGCATGCTGTCACAAGAGTCACACAAACACACGAAACTACACCACAAACATAAAATTTAATTAGAATTCATTGGTGTAATTGCCTATTATTGTTGTTTCTGTTGGATTTTTCCTTATGATAATAGCACAGTTGAATGCCACTAAGTTGAGGTTATCAGAATAAGAATTTCACGATGAAAGAAATACGGACACTTATAATAATAACTGCAAAGTTCATAAAGGTAAACTGAGGAAAAAATTGTGTGGTAGAAAGTGTGGAGCATAAGTCATGAGACAATGTTGATGATGAGGAGGAGGAGGAGGAGGACAATGATAGTGAGAGTGATACTGATGATGATGATGATGACACATTGAAGTAGGAGGAAAATAATACTATCAACATCCTCTGCCTCGAATAGATATTCAAGACACCAAGGGAAGTTTTTGCCCTTTGAATCATATTATGTACACTCCTATATTTTTGCTACATTTTATTTTATACATTTCTTCTGTTTGTACATGAAGCTATTGTCAAGATGAAATTCAACTCATCAAAATTCTGGATGTGTTTAGTTTTGATTTCTATTCCTGTGGCAGAAGAGACTGCTGATATTTTTTGTTGACAAAAGGGCTATAAAGTATAGGAGAATATGTCTCCTAATATCATTGATGCTTTACATCAGTTGAGATCCTGAGAGAGAAGCCTGCTGCACAATGCTGATCTTTCTCTTCAAAGCCAAGAGTCTATCTATCACTGCTTTCCAGTGTCACTGGAGGTGCTCATGTGTTAAAAGCTGCCTTCTCTGGATTGATGATGAGAACATGTTTCTGAGGACGCTGATGGAGTCAAAGAGAAAGCCTCTGAGGTCCAGATAAGTGGTGGTCTTGACAACCGTGATGCTTCCAGAACATGGCTAGCACTCTTGTATTTTTAAGGAAGACAGTTACAGTGCAGACGGGCTTTGATCTCCTAAATTTTGAGAGAAGAACAATTTGCTGGATGCAAAACCTGTCCAGATCTTTGCTTCCATATTCTGCTTCTAAAAAGCAATGTACTACACCCTAGATATACATTGATTTGAAGTTTTGGCTGTTACATGCCAGAAAGAAAGACACAAAAGAGCAGAGATTCTCAAGGATCCTCTCTGAGAAATTGGACATAACAACAATGGGACAAGGGTCAGAGGAACTGTCAGGACTCGTGCCCACCCTAAGTACAAAAATTGGAGAGCTTTTGGATTCCTGTTCCTTTCCCAATTAGGCAGGAATGCCTGACAATTTCTCATTTGGGGACAGTCATTCCATTTGTCTTTTATGTCTCTGAATACATCATAATCCCTGGATGGTGTATCAATTCTACATGCTAATGGTCATCTCACACTCCAGGCATCATATCCAGTTGCATCTCAGATCCAGATATTCTCAGCAATCATATCTTCCTATCATAATTTCTTATTCAAAATGAGAATATTTTTGATAAAAAATCCAAATAAACTGTGTCTTTTTATCAGCCTGGTCTGTGATTGGGACCTTCACTTTGTTTAATTTGTTTTGATTTATTAGCATGTTGAGAGATTCACAAAGAATATAGTTGGCATGGCACATAGATATACTTCCAACGTCCATCAAGCATTTTATCCATCTGGGCCTCAAGACAGAGAGCCGGGAATACAAATGGGAAACATGTTCACAAGGAGCCTAAATAATGCAGCAGACACCTGAAGTTTTCAAGTTTTCCAGGGGTGAATGCAAGCACTGCTCAGAGCAACCAATTGCCAATTAACAGAAAATGATTCAGAGATAAGTTGCATATAAAACAGAGATATGATGAAAGAGAATCCTTAGTTTTGCCCAAAGATCGAGAGAAAGGGTACGATCACCAACTTGTACATGGGAAGGGAATTTGAATGAACAACACCTCCTGCTCTAGAAATGACATACATCATTCCAAAACAGAAGATAGGGAGAGAATTTAGGATTGCCATCCACCAGTTTAGTTCATGTTGTCATTTCCTATACTTCAGAGAAATAAGTATTGCACATGTTACATATTCAAAAATATTACCTTTCTTGGGATTAAGTGGAATGACCCAAGGTCCAGACAATGTCTGCTTTTTGATGGATATCTCTGTTTCAACTTTCATTCCATAATGCTGTTGCTTTTCTAGGGTGAAAAACATTTTCAAATGATGAACCAGAAGATGATACACATCAAGAGAACGGTTTGCTCAACCATGTCCTTTTAAACATATAAAAGCAACATCATAGATACTGTCAGGTTTCATCCTTCTTAAAGCAGGTACAGTGTGCTAAGAGATGTGGACTAGAAGATGTCAGGACAAATGAGTATGAGAAATATGTGCCTTACATCCCAATGATACTGTAAATATGCCACTACTATATCAAAGGAAAAGCAGTGGTCTCCAATTAGGTTTTTGTCTAAAGGACAGAGACTGGCAGATTCAGTAGAAGCAATCAGGAAGGAAAGGTGTCATTGTAAGACTAGCCAAAATATAGGAAAGATCGAACAGGTAGATGTTAGTTGGAATAGATAAATGTTAATTGGAAAGTGTGGGTATAATACATAGTCTGCATTATGTGGATAGATATGTGTTGTGTGGAGTACTTAGCATTCCCGATAACTTTTATTTCTCTCCTGTTACAGAATAGAATCCTGGAGGTTTTCTTATTCTTTGTGCAGAAATGGTAAGCAGCCAGTCTCTATCTCTTGACTGAATAATTTATGCTAAGCTGGGTATTTTTAAAAGCCAACGTCTCTGACTTCATTATTTCACAAAGTATAATTTCTAAGATAGTAATCTCTTTACCAGTTTGGTTTTATGCATGCCCATGTCCTCAATTCTATCATTCTACAGTCCTTTGTCATGCTAGGTATCATAGAGAAGAATCCCTTCCCAAACTAGTGAAAAATTAAAGAAATATTACCATTGAGGGAATAGGTTTAATTTGAGTCACCCCAGGTGCGTGAAGGCTATTCAAAAATGTCTGTTAAAAGCACCATCATATTCAATCTTTATGATGTATGGTCAATTTAAGATGCCAAATTTTCATGCACCCCATATTCCAACAGTTTTTCACCTTACCCCCATTCACCCAACACTTCTTTCCATGCTTTTATTATAGTTATGTACATGAGATTGCAACAGAGCTCACCCTTGAATGTAGCTTTCTAGCACACCGAGAAGCAGGATAAGTGTTTTGCTACTCTGACTTTAATTCATGTGAATTCTGAGTTGTCCCCCTCTGATTTTCAGAACTATTTTGTCAGATTTCCAGGTTACTGGTTCATCTGGGCATGTCTGTTTTCATGGAGAACCTCTCCAATTGGCAAGTTGATCATATATGTTTTGCAGAACGCATTTATCTCAAATCAGAAAAACAGGAGTGTGTCAAACAAATCTGGATTCCCAAGCTTAAAGAAAGTATCAGGGTCAATTCCAATAGAATATTTAACTAATATGGAATTTGAAGGTGAACATTGCAAATTTTCATGAAATAGAAGTGCATGCTGTCACAAGAGTCACACAAACACACGAAACTACACCACAAACATAAAATTTAATTAGAATTCATTGGTGTAATTGCCTATTATTGTTGTTTCTGTTGGATTTTTCCTTATGATAATAGCACAGTTGAATGCCACTAAGTTGAGGTTATCAGAATAAGAATTTCACGATGAAAGAAATACGGACACTTATAATAATAACTGCAAAGTTCATAAAGGTAAACTGAGGAAAAAATTGTGTGGTAGAAAGTGTGGAGCATAAGTCATGAGACAATGTTGATGATGAGGAGGAGGAGGAGGAGGACAATGATAGTGAGAGTGATACTGATGATGATGATGATGACACATTGAAGTAGGAGGAAAATAATACTATCAACATCCTCTGCCTCGAATAGATATTCAAGACACCAAGGGAAGTTTTTGCCCTTTGAATCATATTATGTACACTCCTATATTTTTGCTACATTTTATTTTATACATTTCTTCTGTTTGTACATGAAGCTATTGTCAAGATGAAATTCAACTCATCAAAATTCTGGATGTGTTTAGTTTTGATTTCTATTCCTGTGGCAGAAGAGACTGCTGATATTTTTTGTTGACAAAAGGGCTATAAAGTATAGGAGAATATGTCTCCTAATATCATTGATGCTTTACATCAGTTGAGATCCTGAGAGAGAAGCCTGCTGCACAATGCTGATCTTTCTCTTCAAAGCCAAGAGTCTATCTATCACTGCTTTCCAGTGTCACTGGAGGTGCTCATGTGTTAAAAGCTGCCTTCTCTGGATTGATGATGAGAACATGTTTCTGAGGACGCTGATGGAGTCAAAGAGAAAGCCTCTGAGGTCCAGATAAGTGGTGGTCTTGACAACCGTGATGCTTCCAGAACATGGCTAGCACTCTTGTATTTTTAAGGAAGACAGTTACAGTGCAGACGGGCTTTGATCTCCTAAATTTTGAGAGAAGAACAATTTGCTGGATGCAAAACCTGTCCAGATCTTTGCTTCCATATTCTGCTTCTAAAAAGCAATGTACTACACCCTAGATATACATTGATTTGAAGTTTTGGCTGTTACATGCCAGAAAGAAAGACACAAAAGAGCAGAGATTCTCAAGGATCCTCTCTGAGAAATTGGACATAACAACAATGGGACAAGGGTCAGAGGAACTGTCAGGACTCGTGCCCACCCTAAGTACAAAAATTGGAGAGCTTTTGGATTCCTGTTCCTTTCCCAATTAGGCAGGAATGCCTGACAATTTCTCATTTGGGGACAGTCATTCCATTTGTCTTTTATGTCTCTGAATACATCATAATCCCTGGATGGTGTATCAATTCTACATGCTAATGGTCATCTCACACTCCAGGCATCATATCCAGTTGCATCTCAGATCCAGATATTCTCAGCAATCATATCTTCCTATCATAATTTCTTATTCAAAATGAGAATATTTTTGATAAAAAATCCAAATAAACTGTGTCTTTTTATCAGCCTGGTCTGTGATTGGGACCTTCACTTTGTTTAATTTGTTTTGATTTATTAGCATGTTGAGAGATTCACAAAGAATATAGTTGGCATGGCACATAGATATACTTCCAACGTCCATCAAGCATTTTATCCATCTGGGCCTCAAGACAGAGAGCCGGGAATACAAATGGGAAACATGTTCACAAGGAGCCTAAATAATGCAGCAGACACCTGAAGTTTTCAAGTTTTCCAGGGGTGAATGCAAGCACTGCTCAGAGCAACCAATTGCCAATTAACAGAAAATGATTCAGAGATAAGTTGCATATAAAACAGAGATATGATGAAAGAGAATCCTTAGTTTTGCCCAAAGATCGAGAGAAAGGGTACGATCACCAACTTGTACATGGGAAGGGAATTTGAATGAACAACACCTCCTGCTCTAGAAATGACATACATCATTCCAAAACAGAAGATAGGGAGAGAATTTAGGATTGCCATCCACCAGTTTAGTTCATGTTGTCATTTCCTATACTTCAGAGAAATAAGTATTGCACATGTTACATATTCAAAAATATTACCTTTCTTGGGATTAAGTGGAATGACCCAAGGTCCAGACAATGTCTGCTTTTTGATGGATATCTCTGTTTCAACTTTCATTCCATAATGCTGTTGCTTTTCTAGGGTGAAAAACATTTTCAAATGATGAACCAGAAGATGATACACATCAAGAGAACGGTTTGCTCAACCATGTCCTTTTAAACATATAAAAGCAACATCATAGATACTGTCAGGTTTCATCCTTCTTAAAGCAGGTACAGTGTGCTAAGAGATGTGGACTAGAAGATGTCAGGACAAATGAGTATGAGAAATATGTGCCTTACATCCCAATGATACTGTAAATATGCCACTACTATATCAAAGGAAAAGCAGTGGTCTCCAATTAGGTTTTTGTCTAAAGGACAGAGACTGGCAGATTCAGTAGAAGCAATCAGGAAGGAAAGGTGTCATTGTAAGATTAGCCAAAATATAGGAAAGATCGAACAGGTAGATGTTAGTTGGAATAGATAAATGTTAATTGGAAAGTGTGGGTATAATACGTAGTCTGCATTATGTGGATAGATATGTGTTGTGTGGAGTACTTAGCATTCCCGATAACTTTTATTTCTCTCCTGTTACAGAATAGAATCCTGGAGGTTTTCTTATTCTTTGTGCAGAAATGGTAAGCAGCAAGTCTCTATCTCTTGACTGAATAATTTATGCTAAGCTGGGTATTTTTAAAAGCCAACGTCTCTGACTTCATTATTTCACAAAGTATAATTTCTAAGATAGTAATCTCTTTACCAGTTTGGTTTTATGCATGCCCATGTCCTCAATTCTATCATTCTACAGTCCTTTGTCATGCTAGGTATCATAGAGAAGAATCCCTTCCCAAACTAGTGAAAAATTAAAGAAATATTACCATTGAGGGAATAGGTTTAATTTGAGTCACCCCAGGTGCGTGAAGGCTATTCAAAAATGTCTGTTAAAAGCACCATCATATTCAATCTTTATGATGTATGGTCAATTTAAGATGCCAAATTTTCATGCACCCCATATTCCAACAGTTTTTCACCTTACCCCCATTCACCCAACACTTCTTTCCACGCTTTTATTATAGTTATGTACATGAGATTGCAACAGAGCTCACCCTTGAATGTAGCTTTCTAGCACACCGAGAAGCAGGATAACTGTTTTGCTACTCTGAGTTTAATTTATGTGCATTAAGAGTTGTCCCACTCTGATTTTCAGAACTATTTTGTCAGATTTCCAGGGTACAGGTTCATCTGGGCATGTCTGTTTTCATGGCGAACCTCTCCAAATGGCAGGTTAATCATCTAAGTTTTGCAGAATGCATTTAATCTCAAATCTGAAAAACAGGAGTGTGTCAAACAAATCTGGATTCCCAAGCTCAGAGAAAGTATCAGGGTCAATTCCAATAGAATTTTTAACTAATATGGAATTTGAAGGTGAACATTGCAAATTTTCATGAAATAGAAGTTCACGTTGTCACAAGATTCAACCAAATACATAAAACTCTACCACAAACATAAAATTGAATTAGAATTCATTGGTGATAATTGCCTATAATTGTTGTTTCTGTTGGATTTTTCCTTATGATAATAGCACAGTTGAATGCCACTAAGTTGAGGTTATCAGAATAAGAATTTCACGATGAAAAAGCATGGACACTTGCAAAAATAACTGCAAAGTTCATAAAGATAAACTGAGGAAAAAATTGTGTGGTAGAAAGTGTGGAGGATAAGTCATAAGACAATGTTGATGATGATGATGAGGAGGAGGAGGACAATGATAGTGAGAGTGATAATGATGACGATGATGACACATTGAAGTAGGAGGAGAATAAAACTATCAAAATCATCTGCCTCGAGGAGATATTCAAGACACCAAGGGAAGTTTTTGCCCTTTGAATCATATTATGTACACCCCTATATATTTGCTACATTTTATCTTATACATTTCTTCTCTTTGTTCATGAAGCTAATTGTCAAGACACATTCAACTCGTTAAAATTCTGGTTGTGTTTAGCTTTGATTACTGTTCCTGTGGCAGAAGAGACTGCTGATATTTTGTTGACAAATGGGCTATAAAGTCTAGGAGAATATGTCTCCTAATATCATTGATGCTTTATATCAGTTGAGATCCCGAGAGAGAGGCCTGCTGCACAATGCTGATCTTTCTTTTCAAAGCCAAGAGTCTATCTATCATTGCTTTCCAGTGTCACTGGAGGTGCTCATGTGTTAAAAGCTGCCTTCTCTGGATTGATGATGAGAACATGTTTCTGAGGACGCTGATGGAGTCAAAGAGAAAGCCTCTGAGGTCCAGATAAGTGGTGGTCTTGACAACCGTGATGCTTCCAGAACATGGCTAGCACTCTTGTATTTTTAAGGAAGACAGTTACAGTGCAGACGGGCTTTGATCTCCTAAATTTTGAGAGAAGAACAATTTGCTGGATGCAAAACCTGTCCAGATCTTTGCTTCCATATTCTGCTTCTAAAAAGCAATGTACTACACCCTAGATATACATTGATTTGAAGTTTTGGCTGTTACATGCCAGAAAGAAAGACACAAAAGAGCAGAGATTCTCAAGGATCCTCTCTGAGAAATTGGACATAACAACAATGGGACAAGGGTCAGAGGAACTGTCAGGACTCGTGCCCACCCTAAGTACAAAAATTGGAGAGCTTTTGGATTCCTGTTCCTTTCCCAATTAGGCGGGAATGCCTGACAATTTCTCATTTGGGGACAGTCATTCCATTTGTCTTTTATGTCTCTGAATACATCATAATCCCTGGATGGTGTATCAATTCTACATGCTAATGGTCATCTCACACTCCAGGCATCATATCCAGTTGCATCTCAGATCCAGATATTCTCAGCAATCATATCTTCTTAACAAAATTTCTTATTCAAATGAAAATATTTTTTGATAAAAAATCAAATTAAAATGTGTCTTTTTTATCAGCCTGGTCTGTGATTGGGACCTTCACTTTGTTTAATTTGTTTTGATTTATTAGCATGCTGAGAGATTCACAAATAATATAGTTGGCATGGCACATAGATATACTTCCAACATCCATCAAGCATTTTATCCATCCGAGCCTCCAAGCCAGAGAGCCGGGAATACAAATGGGAAACATGTTCACAAGGAGCCTAAATAATGCAGCAGACACCTGAAGTTTTCAAGTTTTCCAGGGGTGAATGCAAGCACTGCTCAGAGCAACCAATTGCCAATTAACAGAAAATGATTCAGAGATAAGTTGCATATAACACAGAGACACGATGAAAGAAAATCCTTAGGTTTCCCCAAAGATCGAGAGAAAGGGTACGATCACCAACTTGTACATGGGAAGGGAATTTGAAAGAACAACACCTTCTGCTCTAGAAATGACATACATCATTCCAAAACAGAAGATAGGGAGAGAATTTAGGATTGCCATCCACCAGTTTAGTTCATGTTGCCATTTCCTATACTTCAGAGAAATAAGTATTGCACATGTTACATATTCAAAGATATTACCTTTCTTGGGATTAAGTGGAATGACCCAAGGTCCAGACAATGTCTGCTTTTTGATGGTTATCTCTGTTTCAAGTACCATTCCAAAATGCTGTTGCTTTTCTAGGTTGAAAAACATTTTCAAATGAAGACCCAGAAGATGATATACATCAAGAGAACGGTTTGCTCAACCATGTCCTTTTAAACATATAAAAGCAACATCATAGATAATGTAAGGATTCATCCTTCTTAAAGCAGGTACAGTGTGCTAAGAGATGTGGACTAGAAGATGTCAGGACAAATGAGTATGAGAAATATGTGCCTTACATCCCAATGATACTGTAAATATGCCACTACTATATCAAAGGGAAAGCAGTGGTCTCCACTTAGGTTATTGTCCAAAGAACATTGACTGGCAGATTTAGAAGAAGCAATCAGGAAGGAAAGGTGTCATTGTAAGACAAGCCAAAATATAGGAAAGATGAAACAGGTAAAAGTTAGTTGGAATAGGGAAATGTTAATTGGAAAATGTGGTTATGCTAGGTAGTCTGCATTGTGTGGCTATCCAGGCAGACAGGGTTGTGTGGAGTACTTAGCATTCCCGAAAACTTTTATATCTTTCCCGTTACAGAATAGAATCTTGTAGGTTTTCTTATTCTTTGTGCAGAAATGGTAAGCAGCAAATCTCTATCTCTTGACTGAATAATTTATGCTAAGACTGGGTATTTATATAAGTCATCATCTCTGACTTCATTATTTCACAAAGCATAATTTCTTAGATGATAATCTCTTTACCAGTTTGGTTTTATTCATGCCCATGTTCTCAAGTCTATCATTCTACAGTCCTTTGTCATGCTAGGTTTCATAGAGGAGAATCCCTTCCCAAACTAGTGAAAAATTAAAGAAATATTACCATTGAGGGAATAGGTTTAATTTGAGTCACCCCAGGTGTGTGAAGGCTATTCAAAAATGTCTGTTAAAAGCACCATCACATTCAATCTTTATGATGTATGGTCAATTTAAGGTGCCCAATTTTCATGCACCCCATATTCCAACAGTTTTTCACCTGACATCCTTTCACCCAACTCTTCTTTCCATGCTTTTATGATAGTTATGTACCTGAGATTGCAACAGAGTCCACCCATGAATGTAGCTTTCTAGCACACCGAGAAGCAGGATAACTGTTTTGCTACTCTGAGTTTAATTTATGTGCATTAAGAGTTGTCCCACTCTGATTTTCAGAACTATTTTGTCAGATTTCCAGGGTACAGGTTCATCTGGGCATGTCTGTTTTCATGGAGAACCTCTCCAAATGGCAGGTTAATCATCTAAGTTTTGCAGAATGCATTTAATCTCAAATCTGAAAAACAGGAGTGTGTCAAACAAATCTGGATTCCCAAGCTCAGAGAAAGTATCAGGGTCAATTCCAATAGAATTTTTAACTAATATGGAATTTGAAGGTGAACATTGCAAATTTTCATGAAATAGAAGTTCACGTTGTCACAAGATTCAACCAAATACATAAAACTCTACCACAAACATAAAATTGAATTAGAATTCATTGGTGATAATTGCCTATAATTGTTGTTTCTGTTGGATTTTTCCTTATGATAATAGCACAGTTGAATGCCACTAAGTTGAGGTTATCAGAATAAGAATTTCACGATGAAAAAGCATGGACACTTGCAAAAATAACTGCAAAGTTCATAAAGATAAACTGAGGAAAAAATTGTGTGGTAGAAAGTGTGGAGGATAAGTCATAAGACAATGTTGATGATGATGATGAGGAGGAGGAGGACAATGATAGTGAGAGTGATAATGATGACGATGATGACACATTGAAGTAGGAGGAGAATAAAACTATCAAAATCATCTGCCTCGAGGAGATATTCAAGACACCAAGGGAAGTTTTTGCCCTTTGAATCATATTATGTACACCCCTATATATTTGCTACATTTTATCTTATACATTTCTTCTCTTTGTTCATGAAGCTAATTGTCAAGACACATTCAACTCGTTAAAATTCTGGTTGTGTTTAGCTTTGATTACTGTTCCTGTGGCAGAAGAGACTGCTGATATTTTGTTGACAAATGGGCTATAACGTCTAGGAGAATATGTCTCCTAATATCATTGATGCTTTATATCAGTTGAGATCCCGAGAGAGAGGCCTGCTGCACAATGCTGATCTTTCTTTTCAAAGCCAAGAGTCTATCTATCATTGCTTTCCAGTGTCACTGGAGGTGCTCATGTGTTAAAAGCTGCCTTCTCTGGATTGATGATGAGAACAAGTTTCTGAGGACGCTGATGGATTCAAAGAGAAAGCCTCTGAAGTCCAGATAAGTGGTGGTCTTGACAACCGTGATGCTTCCAGAACATGGCTAGCAATCTTGTATTTTTAAGGAAGACAGTTACAGTGCAGACAGGCTTTGATCTCCTATAATTTGAGAGAAGAACAATTTGCTGGATGCAAAACCTGTTCAGATCTTTGCTTCCATATTCTGCTTCTAAAAAGCAATGTACTACACCCTAGATATACATTGATTTGAAGTTTTTGCTGTTACATGCCAGATAGAAAGACACAAAAGAGGTGGAAGCAGTGAATTCATAAAAGAGATTCCCAATGATCCTCTCTGAGAAATTGGACATAACAACAAATGGACAAGGGTCAGAGGAACTGTCAGGACTCGTGCCCACCCTAAGTACAAAAATTGGAGAGCTTTTGGATTCCTGTTCCTTTCCCAATTAGGCAGGAATGCCTGACAGTTTCTCATTTGGGGACAGTCATTCCGTTTGTCTTTTATGTCTCTGAATACATCATAATCCCTGTATGGTGTATCAATTCTACATGATAATGGTCATCTCACACTCCAGGCATCATATCCAGTTGCATCTCAGATCCAGATATTCTCAGCAATCATATCTTCCTATCATAATTTCTTATTCAAAATGAGAATATTTTTGATAAAAAATCCAATTAAAATGTGTCTTTTTATCAGCCTGGTCTGTGATTGGGACCTTCACTTTGTTTAATTTGTTTTGTTTTATTAGCATGCTGAGAGATTCACAAAGAATATAGTTGGCATGGCACATAGATATACTTCCAACATCCATCAAGCATTTTATCCATCCGAGCCTCCAAGCCAGAGAGCCGGGAATACAAATGGGAAACATGTTCACAAGGAGCCTAAATAATGCAGCAGACACCTGAAGTTTTCAAGTTTTCCAGGGGTGAATGCAAGCACTGCTCAGAGCAACCAATTGCCAATTAACAGAAAATGATTCAGAGATAAGTTGCATATAACACAGAGACACGATGAAAGAAAATCCTTAGGTTTCCCCAAAGATCGAGAGAAAGGGTACGATCACCAACTTGTACATGGGAAGGGAATTTGAAAGAACAACACCTTCTGCTCTAGAAATGACATACATCATTCCAAAACAGAAGATAGGGAGAGAATTTAGGATTGCCATCCACCAGTTTAGTTCATGTTGCCATTTCCTATACTTCAGAGAAATAAGTATTGCACATGTTACATATTCAAAGATATTACCTTTCTTGGGATTAAGTGGAATGACCCAAGGTCCAGACAATGTCTGCTTTTTGATGGTTATCTCTGTTTCAAGTACCATTCCAAAATGCTGTTGCTTTTCTAGGTTGAAAAACATTTTCAAATGAAGACCCAGAAGATGATATACATCAAGAGAACGGTTTGCTCAACCATGTCCTTTTAAACATATAAAAGCAACATCATAGATAATGTAAGGATTCATCCTTCTTAAAGCAGGTACAGTGTGCTAAGAGATGTGGACTAGAAGATGTCAGGACAAATGAGTATGAGAAATATGTGCCTTACATCCCAATGATACTGTAAATATGCCACTACTATATCAAAGGGAAAGCAGTGGTCTCCACTTAGGTTATTGTCCAAAGAACATTGACTGGCAGATTTAGAAGAAGCAATCAGGAAGGAAAGGTGTCATTGTAAGACAAGCCAAAATATAGGAAAGATGAAACAGGTAAAAGTTAGTTGGAATAGGGAAATGTTAATTGGAAAATGTGGTTATGCTAGGTAGTCTGCATTGTGTGGCTATCCAGGCAGACAGGGTTGTGTGGAGTACTTAGCATTCCCGAAAACTTTTATATCTTTCCCGTTACAGAATAGAATCTTGTAGGTTTTCTTATTCTTTGTGCAGAAATGGTAAGCAGCAAATCTCTATCTCTTGACTGAATAATTTATGCTAAGACTGGGTATTTATATAAGTCATCATCTCTGACTTCATTATTTCACAAAGCATAATTTCTTAGATGATAATCTCTTTACCAGTTTGGTTTTATTCATGCCCATGTTCTCAAGTCTATCATTCTACAGTCCTTTGTCATGCTAGGTTTCATAGAGGAGAATCCCTTCCCAAACTAGTGAAAAATTAAAGAAATATTACCATTGAGGGAATAGGTTTAATTTGAGTCACCCCAGGTGTGTGAAGGCTATTCAAAAATGTCTGTTAAAAGCACCATCACATTCAATCTTTATGATGTATGGTCAATTTAAGGTGCCCAATTTTCATGCACCCCATATTCCAACAGTTTTTCACCTGACATCCTTTCACCCAACTCTTCTTTCCATGCTTTTATGATAGTTATGTACCTGAGATTGCAACAGAGTCCACCCATGAATGTAGCTTTCTAGCACACCGAGAAGCAGGATAACTGTTTTGCTACTCTGAGTTTAATTTATGTGCATTAAGAGTTGTCCCACTCTGATTTTCAGAACTATTTTGTCAGATTTCCAGGGTACAGGTTCATCTGGGCATGTCTGTTTTCATGGAGAACCTCTCCAAATGGCAGGTTAATCATCTAAGTTTTGCAGAATGCATTTAATCTCAAATCTGAAAAACAGGAGTGTGTCAAACAAATCTGGATTCCCAAGCTCAGAGAAAGTATCAGGGTCAATTCCAATAGAATTTTTAACTAATATGGAATTTGAAGGTGAACATTGCAAATTTTCATGAAATAGAAGTTCACGTTGTCACAAGATTCAACCAAATACATAAAACTCTACCACAAACATAAAATTGAATTAGAATTCATTGGTGATAATTGCCTATAATTGTTGTTTCTGTTGGATTTTTCCTTATGATAATAGCACAGTTGAATGCCACTAAGTTGAGGTTATCAGAATAAGAATTTCACGATGAAAAAGCATGGACACTTGCAAAAATAACTGCAAAGTTCATAAAGATAAACTGAGGAAAAAATTGTGTGGTAGAAAGTGTGGAGGATAAGTCATAAGACAATGTTGATGATGATGATGAGGAGGAGGAGGACAATGATAGTGAGAGTGATAATGATGACGATGATGACACATTGAAGTAGGAGGAGAATAAAACTATCAAAATCATCTGCCTCGAGGAGATATTCAAGACACCAAGGGAAGTTTTTGCCCTTTGAATCATATTATGTACACCCCTATATATTTGCTACATTTTATCTTATACATTTCTTCTCTTTGTTCATGAAGCTAATTGTCAAGACACATTCAACTCGTTAAAATTCTGGTTGTGTTTAGCTTTGATTACTGTTCCTGTGGCAGAAGAGACTGCTGATATTTTGTTGACAAATGGGCTAGAAAGTCTAGGAGAATATGTCTCATAATATCATTGATGCTTTATATCAGTTGAGATCCCGAGGGAGAGGCCTGCTGCACAATGCTGATCTTTCTTTTCAAAGCCAAGAGTCTATCTATCATTGCTTTCCAGTGTCACTGGAGGTGCTCATGTGTTAAAAGCTGCCTTCTCTGGATTGATGATGAGAACAAGTTTCTGAGGACGCTGATGGATTCAAAGAGAAAGCCTCTGAAGTCCAGATAAGTGGTGGTCTTGACAACCGTGATGCTTCCAGAACATGGCTAGCAATCTTGTATTTTTAAGGAAGACAGTTACAGTGCAGACAGGCTTTGATCTCCTATAATTTGAGAGAAGAACAATTTGCTGGATGCAAAACCTGTTCAGATCTTTGCTTCCATATTCTGCTTCTAAAAAGCAATGTACTACACCCTAGATATACATTGATTTGAAGTTTTTGCTGTTACATGCCAGATAGAAAGACACAAAAGAGGTGGAAGCAGTGAATTCATAAAAGAGATTCCCAATGATCCTCTCTGAGAAATTGGACATAACAACAAATGGACAAGGGTCAGAGGAACTGTCAGGACTCGTGCCCACCCTAAGTACAAAAATTGGAGAGCTTTTGGATTCCTGTTCCTTTCCCAATTAGGCAGGAATGCCTGACAGTTTCTCATTTGGGGACAGTCATTCCGTTTGTCTTTTATGTCTCTGAATACATCATAATCCCTGTATGGTGTATCAATTCTACATGATAATGGTCATCTCACACTCCAGGCATCATATCCAGTTGCATCTCAGATCCAGATATTCTCAGCAATCATATCTTCCTATCATAATTTCTTATTCAAAATGAGAATATTTTTGATAAAAAATCCAATTAAAATGTGTCTTTTTATCAGCCTGGTCTGTGATTGGGACCTTCACTTTGTTTAATTTGTTTTGTTTTATTAGCATGCTGAGAGATTCACAAAGAATATAGTTGGCATGGCACATAGATATACTTCCAACATCCATCAAGCATTTTATCCATCCGAGCCTCCAAGCCAGAGAGCCGGGAATACAAATGGGAAACATGTTCACAAGGAGCCTAAATAATGCAGCAGACACCTGAAGTTTTCATGTTTCCAGGGGTGAATGCAAGCACTGCTCAGAGCAACCAATTGCCAATTAACAGAAAATGATTCAGAGATAAGTTGCATATAACACAGAGACACGATGAAAGAAAATCCTTAGGTTTCCCCAAAGATCCAGAGAAAGGGTACGATCACCAACTTGTACATGGGAAGGGAATTTGAATGAACAACACCTCCTGCTCTAGAAATGACATACATCATTTCAAAACAGAAGATAGGAAGAGAATTTAGGATTGCCATCCACCAGTTTAGTTCATGTTGTCATTTCCTATACTTCAGAGAAATAAGTATTGCACATGTTACATATTCAAAGATATTACCTTTCTTGGGATTAAGTGGAATGACCCAAGGTCCAGACAATGTCCGCTTTTTGATGGATATCTCTGTTTCAACTTTCATTCCATAATGCTGTTGCTTTTCTAGGGTGAAAAACATTTTCAAATGATGAACCAGAAGATGATATACATCAAGAGAACGGTTTGCTCAACCATGTCCTTTTAAACATATAAAAGCAACATCATAGATACTGTCAGGATTCATCCTTCTTAAAGCAGGTACAGTGTACTAAGAGATGTGGACTAGAAGATGTCAGGACAAATGAGTATGAGAAATATGTGCCTTACATCCCAATGATACTGTAAATGTGCCACTTCTGTATCAAAGGGAAAGAAGTGGTCTCCACTTAGGTTATTGTCTAAAGGACAGAGACTCGCAGATTCAGTAGAAGCAATCAGGAAGGAAAGGTGTCATTGTAAGACAAGCCAAAATATCAGAAAGACGAAACAGGTAAACGTTGGTTGGAATAGGAAAATGTTAATTGGAAAATGTGGTTATGCTAGGTATTGTGCACTATGTGTCTATCTAGACACACAGAGTTGTGTTGAGTACTTAGCATTCCTGATAACTTTTATTTCTCTCCTGTTACGGAATAGAATCCGGGAGGTTTTCTTATTCTTTGTGCAGAAATGTTAAGCAGCAAGTCTCTATCTCTTGACTGAATAATTTATGCTAAGACTGGGTATTTTTAAAAGTCAACATCTCTGACTTCATTATTTCACAAAGTATAATTTCTTAGATGATAATCTCTTTACCAGTTTGGTTTTATTCATGCCCATGTTCTCAAGTCTATCATTCTACAGTCCTTTGTCATGCTAGGTATCATAGAGGAGAATCCCTTCCCAAACTAGTGAAAAATTAAAGAAATATTACCATTGAGGGAATAGGATT
The DNA here is from genome assembly GCF_018167655.1 of Microtus oregoni. Taxonomy (NCBI): domain Eukaryota; kingdom Metazoa; phylum Chordata; class Mammalia; order Rodentia; family Cricetidae; genus Microtus; species Microtus oregoni. The sequence goes on along the minus strand of NW_024543059.1, from coordinate 33,095,616 downwards.
AATTTGAGTCAACCCAGGTGTGTGAAGGTTATTCAAAAATGTCTGTTAAAAGCGCCATCATATTCAACCTTTAGGATGTATGGTCAATTTAAGATGCCCAATTTTTATACACCCCATATTCCAACAGTTTTTCACCTGACCTCCATTCACCCAACTCTTCTTTCCACGCTTTTGTGATTGTTATGTACCTGGGATATGCAACAGAGCTCACCCTTGAATATAGCTTTCTAGCACACTGAGAGGCAGGATAAGTGTTTTGCTACTCTGACTTTAATTCATGTGAATTCTGAGTTGTCCCCCTCTGATTTTCAGAACTATTTTGTCAGATTTCCAGGTTACTGGTTCATCTGGGCATGTCTGTTTTCATGGAGAACCTCTCCAAATGGCAGGTTGATCATATATGTTTTGCAGAGCGCATTTAATCTCAAATCTGAAAAATAGGAGTGTGTCAAACAAATCTGGATTCCCAAGCTCAGAGAAAGTATCAGGGTCAATTCCAATAGAATTTTTAACTAATATGGAATTTGAAGGTGAACATTGCAAATTTTCATGAAATAGAAGTTCACGTTGTCACAAGATTCAACCAAATACATAAAACTCCACCACAAACATAAAATTGAATTAGAATTCATTGGTGTAATTGCCTATTATTGTTGTTTCTGTTGGATTTTTCCTTATGATAATAGCACGGTTGAATGCCACTAAGTTGAGGTTATCAGAATAAGAATTTCACGATGAAAAAGCATGGACACTTGCAAAAATAACTGCAAAGTTCATAAAGATAAACTGAGGAAAAATTGTGTGGTAGAAAGTGTGGAGGATAAGTCATAAGACAATGTTGATGATGATGATGAGGAGGAGGAGGACAATGATAGTGAGAGTGATGATGATGTTGAGGATGACACATTGAAGTAGGAGGAGAATAAAACTATCAAAATCTTCTGCCTTGAGTAGATATTCAAGACGGCAAGGGAAGTTTTTGCCTTTTGAATCATATTATGTACACCCCTATATGTTTACTACATTTTATCTTATACATTTCTTCTCTTTGTTCATGAAGCTAATTGTCAAGATGACATTCAACTCGTTAAAATTCTGGTTGTGTTTAGCTTTGATTACTGTTCCTGTGGCAGAAGAGACTGCTGATATTTTGTTGACAAATGGGCTATAATGTCTAGGAGAATATGTCTCATAATATCATTGATGCTTTATATCAGTTGAGATCCCGAGAGAGAGGCCTGCTGCACAATGCTGATCTTTCTTTTCAAAGCCAAGAGTCTATCTATCATTGCTTTCCAGTGTCACTGGAGGTGCTCATGTGTTAAAAGCTGCCTTCTCTGGATTGATGATGAGAACATGTTTCTGAGGACGCTGATGGAGTCAAAGAGAAAGCCTCTGAGGTCCAGATAAGTGGTGGTCTTGACAACCGTGATGCTTCCAGAACATGGCTAGCACTCTTGTATTTTTAAGGAAGACAGTTACAGTGCAGACGGGCTTTGATCTCCTAAATTTTGAGAGAAGAACAATTTGCTGGATGCAAAACCTGTCCAGATCTTTGCTTCCATATTCTGCTTCTAAAAAGCAATGTACTACACCCTAGATATACATTGATTTGAAGTTTTTGCTGTTACATGCCAGATAGAAAGACACAAAAGAGGTGGAAGCAGTGAATTCATAAAAGAGATTCCCAATGATCCTCTCTGAGGAATTGGACATAACAACAATTGGACAAGGGTCAGAGGAACTGTCAGGACTCGTGCCCACCCTAAGTACAAAAATTGGAGAGCTTTTGGATTCCTGTTCCTTTCCCAATTAGGCAGGAATGCCTGACAATTTCTCATTTTGGGACAGTCATTCCATTTGTCTTTTTTGTCTCTGAATACTTCATAATCCCTGGATGGTGTATCAATTCTACATGATAATGGTCATCTCACACTCCAGGCATCATATCCAGTTGATCTCACATCAAGATATTCTCAGCAATCATATCTTCCTATCATAATTTCTTATTCAAAATGAGAATATTTTTTGATAAAGTCGAATTAAAATGTGTCTTTTTATCATCCTGGTCTGTGATTGGGACCTTCAATTTGTTTAATTTGTTTTGATTTATTAGCATGCTGAGAGATTCACAAAGAATATAGTTGGCATGGCACATAGATATACTTCCAACGTCCATCAGCTTTTATCCATCCGGGCCTCCAAGCCAGAGAGCCGGGAATACAATTGGGAAACATATTCACAAGGAGCCTAAATAATCCAGCAGACACCTGAAGTTGTCAAGTTTTCCAGGGGTGAATGCAAGCAGTCTTCAGAATAACCAATTCAAATCTAAGAGAAAAAGATTCAGAGGTAAGTTGCATATAACACGATGAAAGAAAACCCTTAGGTTTCCCCAAAGATCTAGAGAAAGAATATGATCACCAACATTTTACATGGGAAGGGAATTTAAGTGAAAAATACCTCCTGCTCAAAAAATGACGTACACCATTCCGAACCAGAAGATAGGAAGAGAATTTATGATTGACATCCACCAGTTTAGTTCATGTTGTCATTTCCTATACTTCAGAGAAATAAGTATTGCACATGTTACATATTCAAAGATATTACCTTTCTTGGGATTAAGTGGAATGACCCAAGGTCCAGACAATGTCTGCTTTTTGATGGATATCTCTGTTTCAGCTTTCATTCCATAATGCTGTTGCTTTTCTAGGGTGAAATACATTTTCAAATGAAGACCCAGAAGATGATACACATCAAGAGAACTGTTTGCTCAACCATATCATTTTAAACTTATAAAAGCAACATCATAGATACTGTCAGGATTCATCCTTATTAAAGCAGGTACAGTGTGCTAAGAGATGTGGAATATAAGATGTCAGGACAAATTAGTGTGAGAAATATGTGCCTTACATTTCAATAATACTGTTAATATGCCACTACTATATCAAAGGGAAAGCAGTGGTCTCCACTTAGGTTATTGTCTAAAGGACAGAGACTGGGAGATTTAGTAGAAGCAATCAGGAAGGAAAGGTGTCATTGTAAGACAAGCCAAAATAGAGGAAGGAAGAAACAGGTAAAGGTTGGATGGAAAGGGTGGGTATGCTAGGTAGTCTGCATAATGTGGCTATGAAGGCAGACAGTGTTGTGTGGAAAACTTAGCATCCCTGATAACTTTTATTTCTCTACTGTTACAGGACAGAATCCTGGAGGTCTTTTTATTCTTCATGCAGAAAAGGTAAGCACCGAGTCTCTATCTCTTGGCTCAATCATTTTTGCTCAGTCTGGGGATTTCTAAAAGTCACATCTTGGACTTCATAATTTCACAGAGTTTAAGTTCTAAGGTGATACTCTCTTGACCATTATGTTTTTGTTCCTGCCCATGTCCTTAAGACTATCACTCTTCAGTTTAGACATACTAGGTCTCATAGAGGGGAATTCCCTTCTCAGCTAGTGAAAAATTTTAGAAATATCACCATTGAGTGACCTCAGGTGTGAAGGTTATTCAAAATTGTCTTTTAAAACCACCATCCTATTCAATCTTTCTGATGTATGGTAAATTTGGGATGCTCAATTTTCATGTATCCCATGATTTAAGGGTTTTTCACGTCATCTCCATTCACCCAGAACTTCTTTCCACCCGTTTTGAGCAGTCCTCTTCTTGAGAATTGCCGCCGAGCCCACCCTTGAATGTAGCCATCTAGCATACTGAGAAGCAAGGTAAGTGTTTTGCTACTCTGTCTTTAATTTATGTGATTTCAGAAATTTCCCCCTTTCAGTTTCACAAAAAAAATCTTCAGACTTCCAGGTTACTGGTGCATCTGGGTGTGTTTCTTTTCATGGAGAGCCTCTCCAAATGGCAGCTTGATCATATATATTTTATAAAAAGCATTTTATCTCAAATCTGAAAAGTAGGTTTGTGTGGAGCGATTGTGGGTTCCAAAGCTCAGAGAAAGGATCAGAGTCAAGTCCTATATAATATTTACCTAATATGGAAGTTGAAGCTGAACCTTTGTTAATATTCATGAAATAAAAGAGCAGGTTGTCACAAGAGACACACAAACACAAAAAACTCTACCAGAAAGATAAAATTGATTTTAAATTCATTGGTTATAATTTCCAATTATTGTTGGTTCCGCTGGCTTTCCTCTCATGACAAGAGGGCAGAGACAGCCATGTGGTTGAGGTTGTTAGGCTAAGAATTTCAACATGAAAGCAACATGGACACTGGCAAGACTGACTGCAATGTCCATAGAGGTAAACTGAGGAAAGAATTGGCTGCTAGAAAGGGTGGAGGATAAGGCATAAAACAATGTTGATGATCATGATGATGATGATGGTGATGGTGATGGTGATGGTGATTTTGATGATGATGATGACACACTGAAATAGGAGGAATTGGAAACTATCAAAAACTTCCATCTTGAATAGGTAATCAAGAAATCCAGGAACATTTTTGCCCTTTGAAACATATTAAGTACACCCCTGTATTTTTGTTGCATTTTATTTTATACTTTTCTTCTTTTTGTCCATGAAGCTAGTTGTCAAGATCAAATTCAATTCATCAAAATTCATCATGTGTTTATCTTGTGTTCTGTTCCTGTGGCACAATAGAGTGTTGATATTTGTTGATGACTAATGGGCTATAACGTATAGGAGAAAATGTCTTCATGATCTCCTTGATGCTTTACCTCAGTTGAGATCCTGAGAAAGAAGCCTGCCGCACAATGCTGATCTTCCTCTTCAAAGCCAAAGAGTCTATCTTTCACTGCTTTCCAGTGTCACTGGGGATGCTCATGTGTTCAAAGCTGCCTTCTCTGGATCGATGATGACAACAGGTTTCTGAGGACGCTGATTGACTCAAACATAACCCCTCTGAGGTCCAGATAAGTGGTGGTCTTGACGACCGTGATGCTTCCAGAACATGGCTAGCACTCTTGCCTTTTAAAGGAAGGCAGTTACAGTGCAGACGGGCTTTGATCTCCTAAATTTTGAGAGAAGAGCAACTTGCTTGAAGTAAAAACTGTCCAGCTTTCGGCTTCCATATTCTGCCTCGAAAAAGAACCATACGAAAGCCCAGACTGTACATTGGTTTGAAGTTATTTGCCCTTACATGCATGAAAGAAGGACTCAAAAAGAGGTGGAAGCAGTGAATTCATTACAGAGAATCTCAATGATCCTCTCTGATGAATTGGACATAACTACAATGGGACGAGGGCAAGAGGAGGTGGCAGGACTCGTGCCCACCCTGACTGCCAAATTTGGAGAGCTTTGGGATTCCTGTTCCTTTCACAATTTAGGCAGGAAGGCCTGATTATTTCCCATATTGTGAGAGTCATTCCATTTCCCTTGTTGTCTCTGAATATATCACACTCCCTGGATGCTATATCAATTCTCCATGCTAATGGTCATCTCACACTCCAGCCACCATATAGAGTTGTTTTTCATGTCTGGATATTCTCAGCTATCATATGTTACTATCATAATTTCTTATTCAAAGATGGGAGAACTTTTTGATAAAGTCCAATTAAAATCTGTCTTTTCATCAGCCTGGTCTGTGATTCGGACCTTCACGTTGTTTACACTGTTTTGATTTATTTGCATGCTGAGAGATTCACAAGAAGTATAGTTGGCTCATAGATACAATTCCAATGTCCATCAAGCATTTCACTTCTATGCAGGCCTCCAAACCAATCAGCTGGGACAAAATGGGAAGCATGTTCCCGAGGAGCATAAATAATGCAGCAGACACATGAAGCTTTCACGTGTAACAGGGGTGAAGGCAATCACTGCTCAGAGCAACCAATTCCCAACTAACAGAAAAAGATTCAGAGATAAGTTGCATATAACACAGAGACATGATGAAAGAAAATCCTCAGATTTCCCCAAAGATCCAGAGAAATGTTATGATCACCAACATTGTACTTTGGTAAGGAATTCGAAAGAACAACACCTCCTGCTCTCCAAATGACATACACCATTCCCAACCAGAATTTCGCAAGAGAATTCGGATTGCCATCCACCAGTTTAGTTCATGTTGCCATTTCCTATACTTCAGAGAAATAAGAATTGCTCACATTACACATTCAAAGATATTACCTGTCTTGGGATTAAGTGGAGTTGCTCTAGGTCCAGACATTGTCTGCTTTTTGATGGATGTCTTTCTTTATTCTATCATCCATAATGCTGTTGCGGTGCTTGGGTGAAAAATATTTTCTCATGATGAATCGGAAGATGATACACCTCTAGGGAACTGTTTGCTCAGCCATGTCTTCTAAAAGATGTGAAAGCAACATCCGAGATTCTGTCAGGCCCCATCCTTCTTAAAGCAGATACAGTGTGCTAGGAGATGTGGAATAGAAGATGTCAGGACAAAGGAGTATGAGAGAGAGGCACCATGACATCCCCATGCTTCTCTCCATCTGCCCATAGTAAATCGAAGGGAAAACTATTGTCTCTACTTAGGTTATTGTCTAAAGGACAGAGACTGGCAGCTTGGTAGAAGCAATCAGGAAGGAAAGGTGTCATTGTAAGACAAGCCAAAATGGAGGAAGGAAGAAACAGGTAAAGGTTGGATGGAAAGGGTGGGTATGCTAGGTAGTCTGCATAATGTGGCTATCAAGGCAGACAGTGATGTGTGGAAAACTTAGCATCCCTGATAACTTTTATTTCTCTACTGTTACAGGACAAAATCCTGGAGGGCTTCTTATTCTTCATGCAGAAAAGGTAAGCACCGAGTGTCTATCTCTTGGCTCAATCATATTTGCAAAGTCTGGGGATTTCTAAAAGTCACATCTTGGACTTCATAATTTCACAGAGTTTAAGTTCTAAGGTGATACTCTCTTGACCATTATGTTTTTGTTCCTGCCCATGTCCTTAAGTCTATCATTCTTCAGTTTTGACATACTAGGTCTCATAGAGGGGAATTCCCTTCTCCAGCTAGTGAAAAATTTTTGAAATATCACCATTGAGTGACCTCAGGTGTGTGAAGGTTATTCAAAAATGTCTCTTAAATCCACACTCCTATTCAATCTTTCTGATGTATGGTAAAATTGGGATGCTCAATTTTCATGTATCCCATGATTCAAGGGTTTTTCACCTCAACTCCATTCACCCAACACTTCTTTCCACCCGTTTTGAGCCGTCCTCTTCCTGAGAATAGCCGGCGAGCCCACCCTTGAATGTAGCCTTCTAGGATACTGAGAAGCAAGATAAGTGTTTTGCTACTCTGTCTTTAATTTATGTGATTTCAGAAATTTCCCACTTTCAGTTTCACAAAAATAATCTTCAGACTTCCAGGTTACTGGTGCATCTGGTCGTGTTTCTTTTCATGGAGAGCATCTTCAACTGGCAGCATGATCATATATATTTTATAAAAAGCATTTTATCTCAAATCTGAAAAGTAGGAGTGTGTGGAGCGATTGTGGGTTCCAAAGCTCAGAGAAATGATCAGAGTCAAGTCCTATATAATATTTACCTAATATGGAAGTTGAAGCTGAACCTTTGTTAATATTCATGAAATAAAAGAGCATGTTGTCACAAGAGACACACAAACACAAAAAACTCTACCAGAAAGATAAAATTGATTTTAAATTCATTGGTTATAATTGCCTATTATTGTTGGTTCCGCTGGCTTTCCTCTCATGACAAGAGGGCAGAGACAGCCATGTGGTTGAGGTTGTTAGGCTAAGAATTTCAACATGAAAGCAACATGGACACTGGCAAGACTGACTGCAATGTCCATAGAGGTAAACTGAGGAAAGAATTGGCTGCTAGAAAGGGTGGAGGATAAGGCATAAAACAATGTTGATGATCATGATGATGATGATGGTGATGGTGATGGTGATGGTGATTTTGATGATGATGATGACACACTGAAATAGGAGGAATTGGAAACTATCAAAAACTTCCATCTTGAATAGGTAATCAAGAAATCCAGGAACATTTTTGCCCTTTGAAACATATTAAGTACACCCCTGTATTTTTGTTGCATTTTATTTTATACTTTTCTTCTTTTTGTCCATGAAGCTAGTTGTCAAGATCAAATTCAATTCATCAAAATTCATCATGTGTTTATCTTGTGTTCTGTTCCTGTGGCACAATAGAGTGTTGATATTTGTTGATGACTAATGGGCTATAACGTATAGGAGAAAATGTCTTCATGATCTCCTTGATGCTTTACCTCAGTTGAGATCCTGAGAAAGAAGCCTGCCGCACAATGCTGATCTTCCTCTTCAAAGCCAAAGAGTCTATCTTTCACTGCTTTCCAGTGTCACTGGGGATGCTCATGTGTTCAAAGCTGCCTTCTCTGGATCGATGATGACAACAGGTTTCTGAGGACGCTGATTGACTCAAACATAACCCCTCTGAGGTCCAGATAAGTGGTGGTCTTGACGACCGTGATGCTTCCAGAACATGGCTAGCACTCTTGCCTTTTAAAGGAAGGCAGTTACAGTGCAGACGGGCTTTGATCTCCTAAATTTTGAGAGAAGAGCAACTTGCTTGAAGTAAAAACTGTCCAGCTTTCGGCTTCCATATTCTGCCTCGAAAAAGAACCATACGAAAGCCCAGACTGTACATTGGTTTGAAGTTATTTGCCCTTACATGCATGAAAGAAGGACTCAAAAAGAGGTGGAAGCAGTGAATTCATTACAGAGAATCTCAATGATCCTCTCTGATGAATTGGACATAACTACAATGGGACGAGGGCAAGAGGAGGTGGCAGGACTCGTGCCCACCCTGACTGCCAAATTTGGAGAGCTTTGGGATTCCTGTTCCTTTCACAATTTAGGCAGGAAGGCCTGATTATTTCCCATATTGTGAGAGTCATTCCATTTCCCTTGTTGTCTCTGAATATATCACACTCCCTGGATGCTGTATCAATTCTCCATGCTAATGGTCATCTCACGCTCCAGCCACCATATAGAGTTGTTTTTCATGTCTGGATATTCTCAGCTCTCATATCTTACTATCATAATTTCTTATTCAAAGATGAGAGAACTTTTTGATAAAGTCCAATTAAAATCTGTCTTTTCATCAGCCTGGTCTGTGATTCGGACCTTCACGTTGTTTACACTGTTTTGATTTATTTGCATGCTGAGAGATTCACAAGAAGTATAGTTGGCTCAGAGAAACAATTCCAACGTCCATCAAGCATTTCACTTCCATGCAGGCCTCCAAACCAATCAGCTGGGACAAAATGGGAAGCATGTTCCCGAGGAGCATAAATAATGCAGCAGACACATGAAGCTTTTACGTGTAACAGGGGTGAAGGCAATCACTGATCAGAGCAACCAATTCCCAACTAACAGAAAAAGATTCAGAGATAAGTTGCATATAACACAGAGACATGATGAAAGAAAATCCTCAGATTTCCCCAAAGATCCAGAGAAATGTTATGATCACCAACATTGTACATGGGTAGGGAATTCGAATGAACAACACCTCCTGCTCTCCAAATGACATACACCATTCCCAACCAGAAGTTCGCAAGAGAATTTTGGATTGCCATCCACCAGTTTAGTTCATGTTGCCATTTCCTATACTTCAGAGAAATAAGAATTGCTCACATTACATATTCAAAGATATTACCTGTCTTGGGATTAAGTGGAGTTGCTCAAGGTCCAGACATTGTCTGCTTTTTGATGGATGTCTCTCTTGATTCTATCATCCATAATGCTGTTGCTGTGCTTGGGTGAAAAATATTTTCTCATGATGAATCGGAAGATGATACACCTCTAGGGAACTGTTTGCTCAGCCATGTCTTCTAAAAGATGTGAAAGCAACATCCGAGATTCTGTCAGGCCCCATCCTTCTTAAAGCAGATACAGTGTGCTAGGAGATGTGGAATAGAAGATGTCAGGACAAAGGAGTATGAGAGAGAGGCACCATGACATCCCCATGCTACTCTCCATCTGCCCGTAGTAAATCGAAGGGAAAACTACTGTCTCCACTTAGGTTATTGTCTAAAGGACAGAGACTGGCAGCTTGGTAGAAGCAATCAGGAAGGAAAGGTGTCATTGTAAGACAAGCCAAAATAGAGGAAGGAAGAAACAGGTAAAGGTTGGATGGAAAGGGTGGGTATGCTAGGTAGTCTGCATAATGTGGCTATCAAGGCAGACAGTGTTGTGTGGAAAACTTAGCATCCCTGATAACTTTTATTTCTCTACTGTTACAGGACAGAATCCTGGAGGTCTTCTTATTCTTCATGCAGAAAAGGTAAGCACCGAGTGTCTATCTCTTGGCTCAATCATTTTTGCAAAGTCTGGGGATTTCTAAAAGTCCCATCTTGGACTTCATAATTTCACAGAGTTTAAGTTCTAAGGTGATACTCTCTTGACCATTATGTTTTTGTTCCTGCCCATGTCCTTAAGTCTATCACTCTTCAGTTTTGACATACTAGGTCTCATCGAGGGGAATTCCCTTCTCAGCTAGTGAAAAATTTTAGAAATATCACCATTGAGTGACTTCAGGTGTGTGAAGGTTATTCAAAAATGTCTCTTAAAACCACCATTCTATTCAATCTTTCTGATGTATGGTAAATTTGGGATGCTCAATTTTCATGTATCCCATGATTTAAGGGTTTTTCACCTCACCTCCATTCACCCAACACTTCTTTCCACCCGTTTTGAGCAGTCCTCTTCTTGAGAATTGCCGGCGAGCCCACCCTTGAATGTAGCCATCTAGCATACTGAGAAGCAAGATAAGTGTTTTGCTACTCTGTCTTTAATTTATGTGATTTCAGAAATTTCCCCCTTTCAGTTTCACAAAAAAAATCTTCAGACTTCCAGGTTACTGGTGCATCTGGGTGTGTTTCTTTTCATGGAGAGCCTCTCCAAATGGCAGCTTGATCATATATATTTTATAAAAAGCATTTTATCTCAAATCTGAAAAGTAGGTTTGTGTGGAGCGATTGTGGGTTCCAAAGCTCAGAGAAATGATCAGAGTCAAGTCCTATATAATATTTACCTAATATGGAAGTTGAAGCTGAACCTTTGTTAATATTCATGAAATAAAAGAGCATGTTGTCACAAGAGACACACAAACACAAAAAACTCTACCAGAAAGATAAAATTGATTTTAAATTCATTGGTTATAATTGCCTATTATTGTTGGTTCCGCTGGCTTTCCTCTCATGACAAGAGGGCAGAGACAGCCATGTGGTTGAGGTTGTTAGGCTAAGAATTTCAACATGAAAGCAACATGGACACTGGCAAGACTGACTGCAATGTCCATAGAGGTAAACTGAGGAAAGAATTGGCTGCTAGAAAGGGTGGAGGATAAGGCATAAAACAATGTTGATGATCATGATGATGATGATGGTGATGGTGATGGTGATGGTGATTTTGATGATGATGATGACACACTGAAATAGGAGGAATTGAAAACTATCAAAAACTTCCATCTTGAATAGGTAATCAAGAAATCCAGGAACATTTTTGCCCTTTGAAACATATCAAGTACACCCCTGTATTTTTGTTGCATTTTATTTTATACTTTTCTTCTTTTTGTCCATGAAGCTAGTTGTCAAGATCAAATTCAATTCATCAAAATTCATCATGTGTTTATCTTGTGTTCTGTTCCTGTGGCACAATAGAGTGTTGATATTTGTTGATGACTAATGGGCTATAACGTATAGGAGAAAATGTCTTGATGATCTCCTTGATGCTTTACCTCAGTTGAGATCCTGAGAAAGAAGCCTGCTGCACAATGCTGATCTTCCTCTTCAAAGCCAAAGAGTCTAACTTTCACTGCTTTCCAGTGTCACTGGGGATGCTCATGTGTTCAAAGCTGCCTTCTCTGGATCGATGATGACAACAGGTTTCTGAGGACGCTGATTGACTCAAACATAACCCCTCTCAGGTCCAGATAAGTGGTGGTCTTGATGACCGTGATGCTTCCAGAACATGGCTAGCACTCTTGCCTTTTAAAGGAAGACAGTTACAGTGCAGACGGGCTTTGATCTCCTAAATTTTGAGAGAAGAGTAACTTGCTGGAAGTGAAAACTGTCCAGCTTTCTGCTTCCATATTCTGCCTCGAAAAAGAACCATACGAAAGCCCAGACTGTACATTGGTTTGAAGTTATTTGCCCTTACATGCATGAAAGAAGGACTCAAAAAGAGGTGGAAGCAGTGAATTCATTACAGAGAATCTCAATGATCCTCTCTGATGAATTGGACATAACTACAATGGGACGAGGGCAAGAGGAGGTGGCAGGACTCGTGCCCACCCTGACTGCCAAATTTGGAGAGCTTTGGGATTCCTGTTCCTTTCACAATTTAGGCAGGAAGGCCTGATTATTTCCCATATTGTGAGAGTCATTCCATTTCCCTTGTTGTCTCTGAATATATCACACTCCCTGGATGCTGTATCAATTCTCCATGCTAATGGTCATCTCACGCTCCAGCCACCATATAGAGTTGTTTTTCATGTCTGGATATTCTCAGCTATCATATGTTACTATCATCATTTCTTATTCAAAGATGGGAGAACTTTTTGATAAAGTCCAATTAAAATCTGTCTTTTCATCAGCCTGGTCTGTGATTCGGACCTTCACGTTGTTTACACTGTTTTGATTTATTTGCATGCTGAGAGATTCACAAAAAGTATAGTTGGCTCATAGATACAATTCCAATGTCCATCAAGCATTTCACTTCTATGCAGGCCTCCAAACCAATCAGCTGGGACAAAATGGGAAGCATGTTCCCGAGGAGCATAAATAATGCAGCAGACACATGAAGCTTTCACGTGTAACAGGGGTGAAGGCAATCACTGCTCAGAGCAACCAATTCCCAACTAACAGAAAAAGATTCAGAGATAAGTTGCATATAACACAGAGACATGATGAAAGAAAATCCTCAGATTTCCCCAAAGATCCAGAGAAATGTTATGATCACCAACATTGTACTTTGGTAAGGAATTCGAAAGAACAACACCTCCTGCTCTCCAAATGACATACACCATTCCCAACCAGAATTTCGCAAGAGAATTTCAGATTGCCATCCACCAGTTTAGTTCATGTTGCCATTTCCTATACTTCAGAGAAATAAGAATTGCTCACATTACACATTCAAAGATATTACCTGTCTTGGGATTAAGTGGAGTTGCTCTAGGTCCAGACATTGTCTGCTTTTTGATGGATGTCTTTCTTTATTCTATCATCCATAATGCTGTTGCGGTGCTTGGGTGAAAAATATTTTCTCATGATGAATCGGAAGATGATACACCTCTAGGGAACTGTTTGCTCAGCCATGTCTTCTAAAAGATGTGAAAGCAACATCCGAGATTCTGTCAGGCCCCATCCTTCTTAAAGCAGATACAGTGTGCTAGGAGATGTGGAATAGAAGATGTCAGGACAAAGGAGAATGAGAGAGAGGCACCATGACATCCCCATGCTTCTCTCCATCTGCCCATAGTAAATCGAAGGGAAAACTATTGTCTCCACTTAGGTTATTGTCTAAAGGACAGAGACTGGCAGCTTGGTAGAAGCAATCAGGAAGGAAAGGTGTCATTGTAAGACAAGCCAAAATGGAGGAAGGAAGAAACAGGTAAAGGTTGGATGGAAAGGGTGGGTATGCTAGGTAGTCTGCATAATGTGGCTATCAAGGCAGACAGTGATGTGTGGAAAACTTAGCATCCCTGATAACTTTTATTTCACTACTGTTACAGGACAAAATCCTGGAGGGCTTCTTATTCTTCATGCAGAAAAGGTAAGCACCGAGTGTCTATCTCTTGGCTCAATCATATTTGCAAAGTCTGGGGATTTCTAAAAGTCACATCTTGGACTTCATAATTTCACAGAGTTTAAGTTCTAAGGTGATACTCTCTTGACCATTATGTTTTTGTTCCTGCCCATGTCCTTAAGTCTATCATTCTTCAGTTTTGACATACTAGGTCTCATAGAGGGGAATTCCCTTCTCCAGCTAGTGAAAAATTTTTGAAATATCACCATTGAGTGACCTAAGGTGTGTGAAGGTTATTCAAAAATGTCTCTTAAATCCACACTCCTATTCAATCTTTCTGATGTATGGTAAAATTGGGATGCTCAATTTTCATGTATCCCATGATTCAAGGGTTTTTCACCTCACCTCCATTCACCCAACACTTCTTTCCACCCGTTTTGAGCCGTCCTCTTCCTGAGAATAGCCGGCGAGCCCACCCTTGAATGTAGCCTTCTAGGATACTGAGAAGCAAGATAAGTGTTTTGCTACTCTATCTTTAATTTATGTGATTTCAGAAATTTCCCACTTTCAGTTTCACAAAAATAATCTTCAGACTTCCAGGTTACTGGTGCATCTGGTCGTGTTTCTTTTCATGGAGAGCATCTTCAACTGGCAGCATGATCATATATATTTTATAAAAAGCATTTTATCTCAAATCTGAAAAGTAGGAGTGTGTGGAGCGATTGTGGGTTCCAAAGCTCAGAGAAAGGATCAGAGTCAAGTCCTATATAATATTTACCTAATATGGAAATTGAAGCTGAACCTTTGTTAATATTCATGAAATAAAAGAGCATGTTGTCACAAGAGACACACAAACACAAAAACTCTACCAGAAAGATAAAATTGATTTTAAATTCATTGGTGATAATTGCCTATTATTGTTGGTTCCGCTGGCTTTCCTCTCATCACAATAGGGCAGAGAAAGCCATGTGGTTGCGGTTGTTAGGCTAAGAATTTCAACATGAAAGCAACATGGACACTGGCAAGACTGACTGCAATGTCCATAGAGGTAAACTGAGGAAAGAATTGGCTGCTAGAGAGGGTGCAGGATAAGGCAGAAAACAATGTTGATGATCATGATGATGATGATGGTGATGGTGATGGTGATGGTGATGATGATGATGATGATGACACACTGAAATAGGAGGAATTGGAAACTATCAAAAACTTCCATCTTGAATAGATAATCAAGAAATCCAGGAAGATTTTTGCCCTTTGAAACATATTAAGTACACCCCTGTATTTTTGTTGCATTTTATTTTATACTTTTCTTCTTTTTGTCCATGAAGCTAGTTGTCAAGATCAAATTCAATTCATCAAAATTCATCATGTGTTTATCTTGTTTTCTCTTCCTGTGTCACAATAGAGTGTTGATTTTTGTTGATGACTAATGGGCTATAACGTATAGGAGAAAATGTCTTCATGATCTCCTTGATGCTTTACCTCAGTTGAGATCCTGAGAAAGAAGCCTGCCGCACAATGCTGATCTTCCTCTTCAAAGCCAAAAAGTCTATCTTTCACTGCTTTCCAGTGTCACTGGGGATGCTCATGTGTTCAAAGCTGCCTTCTCTGGATCGATGATGACAACAGGTTTCTGAGGACGCTGATTGACTCAAACATAACCCCTCTGAGGTCCAGATAAGTGGTGGTCTTTACGACCGTGATGCTTCCAGAACATGGCTAGCACTCTTGCCTTTTAAAGGAAGGCAGGTACAGTGCAGACGGGCTTTGATCGCCTAAATTTTGAGAGAAGAGCAACTTGCTTGAAGTGGAAACTGTCCAGCTTTCTGCTTCCATATTCTGCCTCGAAAAAGAACCATACGAAAGCCCAGACTGTACATTGGTTTGAAGTTATTTGCCCTTACATGCATGAAAGAAGGACTCAAAAAGAGGTGGAAGCAGTGAATTCATTACAGAGAATCTCAATGATCCTCTCTGATGAATTGGACATAACTACAATGGGACGAGGGCAAGAGGAGGTGGCAGGACTCGTGCCCACCCTGAATGCCAAATTTGGAGAGCTTTGGGATTCCTGTTCCTTTCACAATTTAGGCAGGAAGGCCTGATTATTTCCCATATTGTGAGAGTCATTCCATTTCCCTTGTTGTCTCTGAATATATCACACTCCCTGGATGCTGTATCAATTCTCCATGCTAATGGTCATCTCACGCTCCAGCCACCATATAGAGTTGTTTTTCATGTCTGGATATTCTCAGCTATCATATCTTACTATCATAATTTCTTATTCAAAGATGAGAGAACTTTGTGATAAAGTCCAATTAAAATCTGTCTTTTCATCAGCCTGGTCTGAGATTCGGACCTTCACGTTGTTTACACTGTTTTGATTTATTTGCATGCTGAGAGATTCACAAGAAGTATATTTGGCTTATAGATACAATTCCAACGTCCATCAAGCATTTCACTTCCATGCAGGCCTCCAAACCAATCAGCTGGGACAAAATGGGAAGCATGTTCCCGAGGAGCATAAATAATGCAGCAGACACATGAAGCTTTCACGTTTAACAGGGGTGAAGGCAATCACTGATCAGAGCAACCAATTCCCAACTAACAGAAAAAGATTCAGAGATAAGTTGCATATAACACAGAGACATGATGAAAGAAAATCCTCAGATTTCCCCAAAGATCCAGAGAAATGTTATGATCACCAACATTGTACATGGGTAGGGAATTCGAATGAACAACACCTCCTGCTCTCCAAATGACATACACCATTCCCAACCAGAAGTTCGCAAGAGAATTTTGGATTGCCATCCACCAGTTTAGTTCATGTTGCCATTTCCTATACTTCAGAGAAATAAGAATTGCTCACATTACATATTCAAAGATATTACCTGTCTTGGGATTAAGTGGAGTTGCTCAAGGTCCAGACATTGTCTGCCTTTTGATGGATGTCTCTCTTGATTCTATCATCCATAATGCTGTTGCTGTGCTTGGGTGAAAAATATTTTCTCATGATGAATCGGAAGATGATACACCTCTAGGGAACTGTTTGCTCAGCCATGTCTTCTAAAAGATGTGAAAGCAACATCCGAGATTCTGTCAGGCCCCATCCTTCTTAAAGCAGATACAGTGTGCTAGGAGATGTGGAATAGAAGATGTCAGGACAATGGAGTATGAGAGAGAGGCATTATGACATCCCCATGCTACTCTCCATCTGCCCGTAGTAAATCGAAGGGAAAATTATTGTCTCCACTTAGGTTATTGTCTAAAGGACAGAGACTGGCAGCTTGGTAGAAGCAATCAGGAAGGAAAGGTGTCATTGTAAGACAAGCCAAAATAGAGGAAGGAAGAAACAGGTAAAGGTTGGATGGAAAGGGTGGTTATGCTAGGTAGTCTGCATAATGTGGCTATCAAGACAGACAGTGTTGTGTGGAAAACTTAGCATCCCTGATAACTTTTATTTCTCTACTGTTACAGGACAGAATCTTGGAGGTCTTCTTATTCTTCATGCAGAAAAGGTAAGCACCGAGTCTCTATCTCTTGGCTCAATCATTTTTGCAAAGTCTGGGGATTTCTAAAAGTCAAATCTTGGACTTCATAATTTCACAGAGTTTAAGTTCTAAGGTGATACTCTCTTGACCATTATGTTTTTGTTCCTGCCCATGTCCTTAAGTCTATCACTCTTCAGTTTTGACATACTAGGTCTCATCGAGGGGAATTCCCTTCTCAGCTAGTGAAAAATTTTAGAAATATCACCATTGAGTGACCTCAGGTGTGTGAAGGTTATTCAAAAATGTCTCTTAAAACCACCATTCTATTCAATCTTTCTGATGTATGGTAAATTTGGGATGCTCAATTTTCATGTATCCTATGATTTAAGGGTTTTTCACCTCACCTCCATTCACCCAACACTTCTTTCCACCCGTTTTGAGCAGTCCTCTTCTTGAGAATTGCCGCCGAGCCCACCCTTGAATGTAGCCATCTAGCATACTGAGAAGCAAGATAAGTGTTTTGCTACTCTGTCTTTAATTTATGTGATTTCAGCAATTTCCCCCTTTCAGTTTCACAAAAAAAATCTTCAGACTTCCAGGTTACTGGTGCATCTGGCTGTGTTTCTTTTAATGGAGAGCCTCTCCAAATGGCACCTTGATCATATATATTTTATAAAAAGCATTTTATCTCAAATCTGAAAAGTAGGTTTGTGTGGAGCGATTGTGGGTTCCAAAGCTCAGAGAAATGATCAGAGTCAAGTCCTATATAATATTTACCTAATATGGAAGTTGAAGCTGAACCTTTGTTAATATTCATGAAATAAAAGAGCATGTTGTCACAAGAGACACACAAACACAAAAAACTCTACCAGAAAGATAAAATTGATTTTAAATTCATTGGTTATAATTGCCTATTATTTTTGGTTCCGCTGGCTTTCCTCTCATGACAAGAGGGCAGAGACAGCCATGTGGTTGAGGTTGTTAGGCTAAGAATTTCAACATGAAAGCAACATGGACACTGGCAAGACTGACTGCAATGTCCATAGAGGTAAACTGAGGAAAGAATTGGCTGCTAGAAAGGGTGGAGGATAAGGCATAAAACAATGTTGATGATCATGATGATGATGATGGTGATGGTGATGGTGATGATGATAGTGATGGTGATGGTTATGCAGATGATGATGATGACACACTGAAATAGGAGGAATTGGAAACTATCAAAAACTTCCATCTTGAATAGGTAATCAAGAAATCCAGGAACATTTTTGCCCTTTGAAACATATCAAGTACACCCCTGTATTTTTGTTGCATTTTATTTTATACTTTTCTTCTTTTTGTCCATGAAGCTAGTTGTCAAGATCAAATTCAATTCATCAAAATTCATCATGTGTTTATCTTGTGTTCTGTTCCTGTGGCACAATAGAGTGTTGATATTTGTTGATGACTAATGGGCTATAACGTATAGGAGAAAATGTCTTCATGATCTCCTTGATGCTTTACCTCAGTTGAGATCCTGAGAAAGAAGCCTGCCGCACAATGCTGATCTTCCTCTTCAAAGCCAAAGAGTCTATCTTTCACTGCTTTCCAGTGTCACTGGGGATGCTCATGTGTTCAAAGCTGCCTTCTCTGGATCGATGATGACAACAGGTTTCTGAGGACGCTGATTGACTCAAACATAACCCCTCTGAGGTCCAGATAAGTGGTGGTCTTGACGACCGTGATGCTTCCAGAACATGGCTAGCACTCTTGCCTTTTAAAGGAAGGCAGTTACAGTGCAGACGGGCTTTGATCTCCTAAATTTTGAGAGAAGAGCAACTTGCTGGAAGTGAAAACTGTCCAGCTTTCTGCTTCCATATTCTGCCTCGAAAAAGAACCATACGAAAGCCCAGACTGTACATTGGTTTGAAGTTATTTGCCCTTACATGCATGAAAGAAGGACTCAAAAAGAGGTGGAAGCAGTGAATTCATTACAGAGAATCTCAATGATCCTCTCTGATGAATTGGACATAACTACAATGGGACGAGGGCAAGAGGAGGTGGCAGGACTCGTGCCCACCCTGACTGCCAAATTTGGAGAGCTTTGGGATTCCTGTTCCTTTCACAATTTAGGCAGGAAGGCCTGATTATTTCCCATATTGTGAGAGTCATTCCATTTCCCTTGTTGTCTCTGAATATATCACACTCCCTGGATGCTGTATCAATTCTCCATGCTAATGGTCATCTCACGCTCCAGCCACCATATAGAGTTGTTTTTCATGTCTGGATATTCTCAGCTCTCATATCTTACTATCATAATTTCTTATTCAAAGATGAGAGAACTTTTTGATAAAGTCCAATTAAAATCTGTCTTTTCATCAGCCTGGTCTGTGATTCTTACCTTCACGTTGTTTACACTGTTTTGATTTATTTGCATGCTGAGAGATTCACAAGAAGTATAGTTGGCTCAGAGATACAATTCCAACGTCCATCAAGAATTTCACTTCCATGCAGGCCTCCAAACCAATCAGCTGGGACAAAATGGGAAGCATGTTCCCGAGGAGCATAAATAATGCAGCAGACACATGAAGCTTTCACGTGTAACAGGGGTGAAGGCAATCACTGATCAGAGCAACCAATTCCCAACTAACAGAAAAAGATTCAGAGATAAGTTGCATATAACACAGAGACATGATGAAAGAAAATCCTCAGATTTCCCCAAAGATCCAGAGAAATGTTATGATCACCAACATTGTACATGGGTAGGGAATTCGAATGAACAACACCTCCTGCTCTCCAAATGACATACACCATTCCCAACCAGAAGTTCGCAAGAGAATTTTGGATTGCCATCCACCAGTTTAGTTCATGTTGCCATTTCCTATACTTCAGAGAAATAAGAATTGCTCACATTACATATTCAAAGATATTACCTGTCTTGGGATTAAGTGGAGTTGCTCAAGGTCCAGACATTGTCTGCTTTTTGATGGATGTCTCTCTTGATTCTATCATCCATAATGCTGTTGCTGTGCTTGGGTGAAAAATATTTTCTCATGATGAATCGGAAGATGATACACCTCTAGGGAACTGTTTGCTCAGCCATGTCTTCTAAAAGATGTGAAAGCAACATCCGAGATTCTGTCAGGCCCCATCCTTCTTAAAGCAGATACAGTGTGCTAGGAGATGTGGAATAGAAGATGTCAGGACAAAGGAGTATGAGAGAGAGGCACCATGACATCCCCATGCTACTCTCCATCTGCCCGTAGTAAATCGAAGGGAAAACTATTGTCTCCACTTAGGTTATTGTCTAAAGGACAGAGACTGGCAGCTTGGTAGAAGCAATCAGGAAGGAAAGGTGTCATTGTAAGACAAGCCAAAATAGAGGAAGGAAGAAACAGGTAAAGGTTGGATGGAAAGGGTGGGTATGCTAGGTAGTCTGCATAATGTGGCTATCAAGGCAGACAGTGTTGTGTGGAAAACTTAGCATCCCTGATAACTTTTATTTCTCTACTGTTACAGGACAGAATCCTGGAGGTCTTCTTATTCTTCATGCAGAAAAGGTAAGCACCGAGTGTCTATCTCTTGGCTCAATCATTTTTGCAAAGTCTGGGGCTTTCTAAAAGTCCCATCTTGGACTTCATAATTTCACAGAGTTTAAGTTCTAAGGTGATACTCTCTTGACCATTATGTTTTTGTTCCTGCCCATGTCCTTAAGTCTATCACTCTTCATTTTTGACATACTAGGTCTCATAGAGGGGAATTCCCTTCTCAGCTAGTGAAAAATTTTAGAAATATCACCATTGAGTGACCTCAGGTGTGTGAAGTTATTCAAAAATGTCTCTTAAAACCACCATTCTATTCAATCTTTCTGATGTATGGTAAATTTGGGATGCTCAATTTTCATGTATCCCATGATTTAAGGGTTTTTCACCTCACCTCCATTCACCCAACACTTCTTTCCACCCGTTTTGAGCAGTCCTCTTCTTGAGAATTGCCGGCGAGCCCACCCTTGAATGTAGCCATCTAGCATACTGAGAAGCAAGATAAGTGTTTTGCTACTCTGTCTTTAATTTATGTGATTTCAGAAATTTCCCCCTTTCAGTTTCACAAAAAAAATCTTCAGACTTCCAGGTTACTGGTGCATCTGGGTGTGTTTCTTTTCATGGAGAGCCTCTCCAAATGGCAGCTTGATCATATATATTTTATAAAAAGCATTTTATCTCAAATCTGAAAAGTAGGTTTGTGTGGAGCGATTGTGGGTTCCAAAGCTCAGAGAAAGGATCAGAGTCAAGTCCTATATAATATTTACCTAATATGGAAGTTGAAGCTGAACCTTTGTTAATATTCATGAAATAAAAGAGCATGTTGTCACAAGAGACACACAAACACAAAAAACTCTACCAGAAAGATAAAATTGATTTTAAATTCATTGGTTATAATTGCCTATTATTGTTGGTTCCGCTGGCTTTCCTCTCATGACAAGAGGGCAGAGACAGCCATGTGGTTGAGGTTGTTAGGCTAAGAATTTCAACATGAAAGCAACATGGACACTGGCAAGACTGACTGCAATGTCCATAGAGGTAAACTGAGGAAAGAATTGGCTGCTAGAAATGGTGGATGATAAGGCATAAAACAATGTTGATGATCATGATGATGATGATGGTGATGGTGATGGTGATGGTGATGGTGATGGTGATGATGATGATGATGATGACACAATGAAATAGGAGGAATTGGAAACTATCAAAAACTTCCATCTTGAATAGGTAATCAAGAAATCCAGGAACATTTTTGCCCTTTGAAACATATTAAGTACACCCCTGTATTTTTGTTGCATTTTATTTTATACTTTTCTTCTTTTTGTCCATGAAGCTAGTTGTCAAGATCAAATTCAATTCATCAAAATTCATCATGTGTTTATCTTGTGTTCTGTTCCTGTGGCACAATAGAGTGTTGATATTTGTTGATGACTAATGGGCTATAACGTATAGGAGAAAATGTCTTCATGATCTCCTTGATGCTTTACCTCAGTTGAGATCCTGAGAAAGAAGCCTGCTGCACAATGCTGATCTTCCTCTTCAAAGCCAAAGAGTCTATCTTTCACTGCTTTCCAGTGTCACTGGGGATGCTCATGTGTTCAAAGCTGCCTTCTCTGGATCGATGATGACAACAGGTTTCTGAGGACGCTGATTGACTCAAACATAACCCCTCTGAGGTCCAGATAAGTGGTGGTCTTGACGACCGTGATGCTTCCAGAACATGGCTAGCACTCTTGCCTTTTAAAGGAAGGCAGTTACAGTGCAGACGGGCTTTGATCTCCTAAATTTTGAGAGAAGAGCAACTTGCTGGAAGTGAAAATTGTCCAGCTTTCTGCTTCCATATTCTGCCTCGAAAAAGAACCATACGAAAGCCCAGACTGTACATTGGTTTGAAGTTATTTGCCCTTACATGCATGAAAGAAGGACTCAAAAAGAGGTGGAAGCAGTGAATTCATTACAGAGAATCTCAATGATCCTCTCTGATGAATTGGACATAACTACAATGGGACGAGGGCAAGAGGAGGTGGCAGGACTCGTGCCCACCCTGACTGCCAAATTTGGAGAGCTTTGGGATTCCTGTTCCTTTCACAATTTAGGCAGGAAGGCCTGATTATTTCCCATATTGTGAGAGTCATTCCATTTCCCTTGTTGTCTCTGAATATATCACACTCCCTGGATGCTGTATCAATTCTCCATGCTAATGGTCATCTCACGCTCCAGCCACCATATAGAGTTGTTTTTCATGTCTGGATATTCTCAGCTCTCATATCTTACTATCATAATTTCTTATTAAAAGATGAGAGAACTTTTTGATAAAGTCCAATTAAAATCTGTCTTTTCATCAGCCTGGTCTGTGATTCGGACCTTCACGTTGTTTACACTGTTTTGATTTATTTGCATGCTGAGAGATTCACAAGAAGTATAGTTGGCTCAGAGATACAATTCCAACGTCCATCAAGCATTTCACTTCCATGCAGGCCTCCAAACCAATCAGCTGGGACAAAATGGGAAGCATGTTCCCGAGGAGCATAAATAATGCAGCAGACACATGAAGCTTTCACGTGTAACAGGGGTGAAGGCAATCACTGATCAGCGCAACCAATTCCCAACTAACAGAAAAAGATTCAGAGATAAGTTGCATATAACACAGAGACATGATGAAAAAAAATCCTCAGATTTCCCCAAAGATCCAGAGAAATGTTATGATCACCAACATTGTACATGGGTAGGGAATTCGAATGAACAACACCTCCTGCTCTCCAAATGACATACACCATTCCCAACCAGAAGTTCGCAAGAGAATTTTGGATTGCCATCCACCAGTTTAGCTCATGTTGCCATTTCCTATACTTCAGAGAAATAAGAATTGCTCACATTACATATTCAAAGATATTACCTGTCTTGGGATTAAGTGGAGTTGCTCAAGGTCCAGACATTGTCTGCTTTTTGATGGATGTCTCTCTTGATTCTATCATCCATAATGCTGTTGCTGTGCTTGGGTGAAAAATATTTTCTCATGATGAATCGGAAGATGATACACCTCTAGGGAACTGTTTGCTCAGCCATGTCTTCTAAAAGATGTGAAAGCAACATCCGAGATTCTGTCAGGCCCCATCCTTCTTAAAGCAGATACAGTGTGCTAGGAGATGTGGAATAGAAGATGTCAGGACAAAGGAGTATGAGAGAGAGGCACCATGACATCCCCATGCTACTCTCCATCTGCCCGTAGTAAATCGAAGGGAAAACTATTGTCTCCACTTAGGTTATTGTCTAAAGGACAGAGACTGGCAGCTTGGTAGAAGCAATCAGGAAGGAAAGGTGTCATTGTAAGACAAGCCAAAATAGAGGAAGGAAGAAACAGGTAAAGGTTGGATGGAAAGGGTGGGTATGCTAGGTAGTCTGCATAATGTGGCTATCAAGGCAGACAGTGTTGTGTGGAAAACTTAGCATCCCTGATAACTTTTATTTCTCTACTGTTACAGGACAGAATCCTGGAGGTCTTCTTATTCTTCATGCAGAAAAGGTAAGCACCGAGTGTCTATCTCTTGGCTCAATCATTTTTGCAAAGTCTGGGGCTTTCTAAAAGTCCCATCTTGGACTTCATAATTTCACAGAGTTTAAGTTCTAAGGTGATACTCTCTTGACCATTATGTTTTTGTTCCTGCCCATGTCCTTAAGTCTATCACTCTTCATTTTTGACATACTAGGTCTCATAGAGGGGAATTCCCTTCTCAGCTAGTGAAAAATTTTAGAAATATCACCATTGAGTGACCTCAGGTGTGTGAAGTTATTCAAAAATGTCTCTTAAAACCACCATTCTATTCAATCTTTCTGATGTATGGTAAATTTGGGATGCTCAATTTTCATGTATCCCATGATTTAAGGGTTTTTCACCTCACCTCCATTCACCCAACACTTCTTTCCACCCGTTTTGAGCAGTCCTCTTCTTGAGAATTGCCGGCGAGCCCACCCTTGAATGTAGCCATCTAGCATACTGAGAAGCAAGATAAGTGTTTTGCTACTCTGTCTTTAATTTATGTGATTTCAGAAATTTCCCCCTTTCAGTTTCACAAAAAAAATCTTCAGACTTCCAGGTTACTGGTGCATCTGGGTGTGTTTCTTTTCATGGAGAGCCTCTCCAAATGGCAGCTTGATCATATATATTTTATAAAAAGCATTTTATCTCAAATCTGAAAAGTAGGTTTGTGTGGAGCGATTGTGGGTTCCAAAGCTCAGAGAAAGGATCAGAGTCAAGTCCTATATAATATTTACCTAATATGGAAGTTGAAGCTGAACCTTTGTTAATATTCATGAAATAAAAGAGCATGTTGTCACAAGAGACACACAAACACAAAAAACTCTACCAGAAAGATAAAATTGATTTTAAATTCATTGGTTATAATTGCCTATTATTGTTGGTTCCGCTGGCTTTCCTCTCATGACAAGAGGGCAGAGACAGCCATGTGGTTGAGGTTGTTAGGCTAAGAATTTCAACATGAAAGCAACATGGACACTGGCAAGACTGACTGCAATGTCCATAGAGGTAAACTGAGGAAAGAATTGGCTGCTAGAAATGGTGGATGATAAGGCATAAAACAATGTTGATGATCATGATGATGATGATGGTGATGGTGATGGTGATGGTGATGGTGATGGTGATGATGATGATGATGATGACACAATGAAATAGGAGGAATTGGAAACTATCAAAAACTTCCATCTTGAATAGGTAATCAAGAAATCCAGGAACATTTTTGCCCTTTGAAACATATTAAGTACACCCCTGTATTTTTGTTGCATTTTATTTTATACTTTTCTTCTTTTTGTCCATGAAGCTAGTTGTCAAGATCAAATTCAATTCATCAAAATTCATCATGTGTTTATCTTGTGTTCTGTTCCTGTGGCACAATAGAGTGTTGATATTTGTTGATGACTAATGGGCTATAACGTATAGGAGAAAATGTCTTCATGATCTCCTTGATGCTTTACCTCAGTTGAGATCCTGAGAAAGAAGCCTGCTGCACAATGCTGATCTTCCTCTTCAAAGCCAAAGAGTCTATCTTTCACTGCTTTCCAGTGTCACTGGGGATGCTCATGTGTTCAAAGCTGCCTTCTCTGGATCGATGATGACAACAGGTTTCTGAGGACGCTGATTGACTCAAACATAACCCCTCTGAGGTCCAGATAAGTGGTGGTCTTGACGACCGTGATGCTTCCAGAACATGGCTAGCACTCTTGCCTTTTAAAGGAAGGCAGTTACAGTGCAGACGGGCTTTGATCTCCTAAATTTTGAGAGAAGAGCAACTTGCTGGAAGTGAAAATTGTCCAGCTTTCTGCTTCCATATTCTGCCTCGAAAAAGAACCATACGAAAGCCCAGACTGTACATTGGTTTGAAGTTATTTGCCCTTACATGCATGAAAGAAGGACTCAAAAAGAGGTGGAAGCAGTGAATTCATTACAGAGAATCTCAATGATCCTCTCTGATGAATTGGACATAACTACAATGGGACGAGGGCAAGAGGAGGTGGCAGGACTCGTGCCCACCCTGAATGCCAAATTTGGAGAGCTTTGGGATTCCTGTTCCTTTCACAATTTAGGCAGGAAGGCCTGATTATTTCCCATATTGTGAGAGTCATTCCATTTCCCTTGTTGTCTCTGAATATATCACACTCCCTGGATGCTGTATCAATTCTCCATGCTAATGGTCATCTCACGCTCCAGCCACCATATAGAGTTGTTTTTCATGTCTGGATATTCTCAGCTCTCATATCTTACTATCATAATTTCTTATTAAAAGATGAGAGAACTTTTTGATAAAGTCCAATTAAAATCTGTCTTTTCATCAGCCTGGTCTGTGATTCGGACCTTCACGTTGTTTACACTGTTTTGATTTATTTGCATGCTGAGAGATTCACAAGAAGTATAGTTGGCTCAGAGATACAATTCCAACGTCCATCAAGCATTTCACTTCCATGCAGGCCTCCAAACCAATCAGCTGGGACAAAATGGGAAGCATGTTCCCGAGGAGCATAAATAATGCAGCAGACACATGAAGCTTTCACGTGTAACAGGGGTGAAGGCAATCACTGATCAGCGCAACCAATTCCCAACTAACAGAAAAAGATTCAGAGATAAGTTGCATATAACACAGAGACATGATGAAAAAAAATCCTCAGATTTCCCCAAAGATCCAGAGAAATGTTATGATCACCAACATTGTACATGGGTAGGGAATTCGAATGAACAACACCTCCTGCTCTCCAAATGACATACACCATTCCCAACCAGAAGTTCGCAAGAGAATTTTGGATTGCCATCCACCAGTTTAGCTCATGTTGCCATTTCCTATACTTCAGAGAAATAAGAATTGCTCACATTACATATTCAAAGATATTACCTGTCTTGGGATTAAGTGGAGTTGCTCAAGGTCCAGACATTGTCTGCTTTTTGATGGATGTCTCTCTTGATTCTATCATCCATAATGCTGTTGCTGTGCTTGGGTGAAAAATATTTTCTCATGATGAATCGGAAGATGATACACCTCTAGGGAACTGTTTGCTCAGCCATGTCTTCTAAAAGATGTGAAAGCAACATCCGAGATTCTGTCAGGCCCCATCCTTCTTAAAGCAGATACAGTGTGCTAGGAGATGTGGAATAGAAGATGTCAGGACAAAGGAGTATGAGAGAGAGGCACCATGACATCCCCATGCTACTCTCCATCTGCCCGTAGTAAATCGAAGGGAAAACTACTGTCTCCACTTAGGTTATTGTCTAAAGGACAGAGACTGGCAGCTTGGTAGAAGCAATCAGGAAGGAAAGGTGTCATTGTAAGACAAGCCAAAATAGAGGAAGGAAGAAACAGGTAAAGGTTGGATGGAAAGGGTGGGTATGCTAGGTAGTCTGCATAATGTGGCTATCAAGGCAGACAGTGTTGTGTGGAAAACTTAGCATCCCTGATAACTTTTATTTCTCTACTGTTACAGGACAGAATCCTGGAGGTCTTCTTATTCTTCATGCAGAAAAGGTAAGCACCGAGTGTCTATCTCTTGGCTCAATCATTTTTGCAAAGTCTGGGGCTTTCTAAAAGTCCCATCTTGGACTTCATAATTTCACAGAGTTTAAGTTCTAAGGTGATACTCTCTTGACCATTATGTTTTTGTTCCTGCCCATGTCCTTAAGTCTATCACTCTTCATTTTTGACATACTAGGTCTCATAGAGGGGAATTCACTTCTCAGCTAGTGAAAAATTTTAGAAATATCACCATTGAGTGACCTCAGGTGTGTGAAGGTTATTCAAAAATGTCTCTTCAAACCACCATTCTATTCAATCTTTCTGATGTATGGTAAATTTGGGATGCTCAATTTTCATGTATCCCATGATTTAAGGGTTTTTCACCTCACCTCCATTCACCCAACACTTCTTTCCACCCGTTTTGAGCAGTCCTCTTCTTGAGAATTGCCGGCGAGCCCACCCTTGAATGTAGCCATCTAGCATACTGAGAAGCAAGATAAGTGTTTTGCTACTCTGTCTTTAATTTATGTGATTTCAGAAATTTCCCCCTTTCAGTTTCACAAAAAAAATCTTCAGACTTCCAGGTTACTGGTGCATCTGGGTGTGTTTCTTTTCATGGAGAGCCTCTCCAAATGGCAGCTTGATCATATATATTTTATAAAAAGCATTTTATCTCAAATCTGAAAAGTAGGTTTGTGTGGAGCGATTGTGGGTTCCAAAGCTCAGAGAAAGGATCAGAGTCAAGTCCTATATAATATTTACCTAATATGGAAGTTGAAGCTGAACCTTTGTTAATATTCATGAAATAAAAGAGCATGTTGTCACAAGAGACACACAAACACAAAAAACTCTACCAGAAAGATAAAATTGATTTTAAATTCATTGGTTATAATTGCCTATTATTGTTGGTTCCGCTGGCTTTCCTCTCATGACAAGAGGGCAGAGACAGCCATGTGGTTGAGGTTGTTAGGCTAAGAATTTCAACATGAAAGCAACATGGACACTGGCAAGACTGACTGCAATGTCCATAGAGGTAAACTGAGGAAAGAATTGGCTGCTAGAAATGGTGGATGATAAGGCATAAAACAATGTTGATGATCATGATGATGATGATGGTGATGGTGATGGTGATGGTGATGATGATGATGACACAATGAAATAGGAGGAATTGGAAACTATCAAAAACTTCCATCTTGAATAGGTAATCAAGAAATCCAGGAACATTTTTGCCCTTTGAAACATATTAAGTACACCCCTGTATTTTTGTTGCATTTTATTTTATACTTTTCTTCTTTTTGTCCATGAAGCTAGTTGTCAAGATCAAATTCAATTCATCAAAATTCATCATGTGTTTATCTTGTGTTCTGTTCCTGTGGCACAATAGAGTGTTGATATTTGTTGATGACTAATGGGCTATAACGTATAGGAGAAAATGTCTTGATGATCTCCTTGATGCTTTACCTCAGTTGAGATCCTGAGAAAGAAGCCTGCTGCACAATGTTGATCTTCCTCTTCAAAGCCAAAGAGTCTATCTTTCACTGCTTTCCAGTGTCACTGGGGATGCTCATGTGTTCAAAGCTGCCTTCTCTGGATCGATGATGACAACAGGTTTCTGAGGACGCTGATTGACTCAAACATAACCCCTCTGAGGTCCAGATAAGTGGTGGTCTTGACGACCGTGATGCTTCCAGAACATGGCTAGCACTCTTGCCTTTTAAAGGAAGGCAGTTACAGTGCAGACGGGCTTTGATCTCCTAAATTTTGAGAGAAGAGCAACTTGCTGGAAGTGAAAATTGTCCAGCTTTCTGCTTCCATATTCTGCCTCGAAAAAGAACCATACGAAAGCCCAGACTGTACATTGGTTTGAAGTTATTTGCCCTTACATGCATGAAAGAAGGACTCAAAAAGAGGTGGAAGCAGTGAATTCATTACAGAGAATCTCAATGATCCTCTCTGATGAATTGGACATAACTACAATGGGACGAGGGCAAGAGGAGGTGGCAGGACTCGTGCCCACCCTGACTGCCAAATTTGGAGAGCTTTGGGATTCCTGTTCCTTTCACAATTTAGGCAGGAAGGCCTGATTATTTCCCATATTGTGAGAGTCATTCCATTTCCCTTGTTGTCTCTGAATATATCACACTCCCTGGATGCTGTATCAATTCTCCATGCTAATGGTCATCTCACGCTCCAGCCACCATATAGAGTTGTTTTTCATGTCTGGATATTCTCAGCTCTCATATCTTACTATCATAATTTCTTATTAAAAGATGAGAGAACTTTTTGATAAAGTCCAATTAAAATCTGTCTTTTCATCAGCCTGGTCTGTGATTCGGACCTTCACGTTGTTTACACTGTTTTGATTTATTTGCATGCTGAGAGATTCACAAGAAGTATAGTTGGCTCAGAGATACAATTCCAACGTCCATCAAGCATTTCACTTCCATGCAGGCCTCCAAACCAATCAGCTGGGACAAAATGGGAAGCATGTTCCCGAGGAGCATAAATAATGCAGCAGACACATGAAGCTTTCACGTGTAACAGGGGTGAAGGCAATCACTGATCAGCGCAACCAATTCCCAACTAACAGAAAAAGATTCAGAGATAAGTTGCATATAACACAGAGACATGATGAAAAAAAATCCTCAGATTTCCCCAAAGATCCAGAGAAATGTTATGATCACCAACATTGTACATGGGTAGGGAATTCGAATGAACAACACCTCCTGCTCTCCAAATGACATACACCATTCCCAACCAGAAGTTCGCAAGAGAATTTTGGATTGCCATCCACCAGTTTAGCTCATGTTGCCATTTCCTATACTTCAGAGAAATAAGAATTGCTCACATTACATATTCAAAGATATTACCTGTCTTGGGATTAAGTGGAGTTGCTCAAGGTCCAGACATTGTCTGCTTTTTGATGGATGTCTCTCTTGATTCTATCATCCATAATGCTGTTGCTGTGCTTGGGTGAAAAATATTTTCTCATGATGAATCGGAAGATGATACACCTCTAGGGAACTGTTTGCTCAGCCATGTCTTCTAAAAGATGTGAAAGCAACATCCGAGATTCTGTCAGGCCCCATCCTTCTTAAAGCAGATACAGTGTGCTAGGAGATGTGGAATAGAAGATGTCAGGACAAAGGAGTATGAGAGAGAGGCACCATGACATCCCCATGCTACTCTCCATCTGCCCGTAGTAAATCGAAGGGAAAACTACTGTCTCCACTTAGGTTATTGTCTAAAGGACAGAGACTGGCAGCTTGGTAGAAGCAATCAGGAAGGAAAGGTGTCATTGTAAGACAAGCCAAAATAGAGGAAGGAAGAAACAGGTAAAGGTTGGATGGAAAGGGTGGGTATGCTAGGTAGTCTGCATAATGTGGCTATCAAGGCAGACAGTGTTGTGTGGAAAACTTAGCATCCCTGATAACTTTTATTTCTCTACTGTTACAGGACAGAATCCTGGAGGTCTTCTTATTCTTCATGCAGAAAAGGTAAGCACCGAGTGTCTATCTCTTGGCTCAATCATTTTTGCAAAGTCTGGGGCTTTCTAAAAGTCCCATCTTGGACTTCATAATTTCACAGAGTTTAAGTTCTAAGGTGATACTCTCTTGACCATTATGTTTTTGTTCCTGCCCATGTCCTTAAGTCTATCACTCTTCATTTTTGACATACTAGGTCTCATAGAGGGGAATTCACTTCTCAGCTAGTGAAAAATTTTAGAAATATCACCATTGAGTGACCTCAGGTGTGTGAAGGTTATTCAAAAATGTCTCTTCAAACCACCATTCTATTCAATCTTTCTGATGTATGGTAAATTTGGGATGCTCAATTTTCATGTATCCCATGATTTAAGGGTTTTTCACCTCACCTCCATTCACCCAACACTTCTTTCCACCCGTTTTGAGCAGTCCTCTTCTTGAGAATTGCCGCCGAGCCCACCCTTGAATGTAGCCATCTAGCATACTGAGAAGCAAGATAAGTGTTTTGCTACTCTGTCTTTAATTTATGTGATTTCAGAAATTTCCCCCTTTCAGTTTCACAAAAAAAATCTTCAGACTTCCAGGTTACTGGTGCATCTGGGTGTGTTTCTTTTCATGGAGAGCCTCTCCAAATGGCAGCTTGATCATATATATTTTATAAAAAGCATTTTATCTCAAATCTGAAAAGTAGGTTTGTGTGGAGCGATTGTGGGATCCAAAGCTCAGAGAAATGATCAGAGTCAAGTCCTATATAATATTTACCTAATATGGAAGTTGAAGCTGAACCTTTGTTAATATTCATGAAATAAAAGAGCATGTTGTCACAAGAGACACACAAACACAAAAAACTCTACCAGAAAGATAAAATTGATTTTAAATTCATTGGTTATAATTGCCTATTATTGTTGGTTCCGCTGGCTTTCCTCTCATGACAAGAGGGCAGAGACAGCCATGTGGTTGAGGTTGTTAGGCTAAGAATTTCAACATGAAAGCAACATGGACACTGGCAAGACTGACTGCAATGTCCATAGAGGTAAACTGAGGAAAGAATTGGCTGCTAGAAAAGGGTGGAGGATAAGGCATAAAACAATGTTGATGATCATGATGATGATGATGGTGATTTTGATGGTGATGGTGATTTTGATGATGATGATGACACACTGAAATAGGAGGAATTGGAAACTATCAAAAACTTCCATCTTGAATAGGTAATCAAGAAATCCAGGAACATTTTTGCCCTTTGAAACATATTAAGTACACCCCTGTATTTTTGTTGCATTTTATTTTATACTTTTCTTCTTTTTGTCCATGAAGCTAGTTGTCAAGATCAAAATCAATTCATCAAAATTCATCATGTGTTTATCTTGTGTTCTGTTCCTGTGGCACAATAGAGTGTTGATATTTGTTGATGACTAATGGGCTATAACGTATAGGAGAAAATGTCTTCATGATCTCCTTGATGCCTTACCTCAGTTGAGATCCTGAGAAAGAAGCCTGCCGCACAATGCTGATCTTCCTCTTCAAAGCCAAAGAGTCTATCTTTCACTGCTTTCCAGTGTCACTGGGGATGCTCATGTGTTCAAAGCTGCCTTCTCTGGATCGATGATGACAACAGGTTTCTGAGGACGCTGATTGACTCAAACATAACCCCTCTGAGGTCCAGATAAGTGGTGGTCTTGACGACCGTGATGCTTCCAGAACATGGCTAGCACTCTTGCCTTTTAAAGGAAGGCAGTTACAGTGCAGACGGGCTTTGATCTCCTAAATTTTGAGAGAAGAGCAACTTGCTTGAAGTGAAAACTGTCCAGCTTTCTGCTTCCATATTCTGCCTCGAAAAAGAACCATACGAAAGCCCGGACTGTACATTGATTTGAAGTTATTTGCCCTTACATGCATGAAAGAAGGACTCAAAAAGAGGTGGAAGCAGTGAATTCATTACAGAGAATCTCAATGATCCTCGCTGATGAATTGGACATAACTACAATTGGACGAGGGCAAGAGGAGGTGGCAGGACTCGTGCCCACCCTGACTGCCAAATTTGGAGAGCTTTGGGATTCCTGTTCCTTTCACAATTTAGGCAGGAAGGCCTGATTATTTCCCATATTGTGAGAGTCATTCCATTTCCCTTGTTGTCTCTGAATATATCACACTCCCTGGATGCTGTATCAATTCTCCATGCTAATGGTCATCTCACGCTCCAGCCACCATATAGAGTTGTTTTTCATGTCTGGATATTCTCAGCTCTCATATCTTACTATCATAATTTCTTATTCAAAGATGAGAGAACTTTTTGATAAAGTCCAATTAAAATCTGTCTTTTCATCAGCCTGGTCTGTGATTCGGACCTTCACGTTGTTTACACTGTTTTGATTTATTTGCATGCTGAGAGATTCACAAGAAGTATAGTTGGCTCAGAGATACAATTCCAACGTCCATCAAGCATTTCACTTCCATGCAGGCCTCCAAACCAATCAGCTGGGACAAAATGGGAAGCATGTTCCCGAGGAGCATAAATAATGCAGCAGACACATGAAGCTTTCACGTGTAACAGGGGTGAAGGCAATCACTGATCAGAGCAACCAATTCCCAACTAACAGAAAAAGATTCAGAGATAAGTTGCATATAACACAGAGACATGATGAAAGAAAATCCTCAGATTTCCCCAAAGATCCAGAGAAATGTTATGATCACCAACATTGTACATGGGTAGGGAATTCGAATGAACAACACCTCCTGCTCTCCAAATGACATACACCATTCCCAACCAGAAGTTCGCAAGAGAATTTTGGATTGCCATCCACCAGTTTAGTGCATGTTGCCATTTCCTATACTTCAGAGAAATAAGAATTGCTCACATTACATATTCAAAGATATTTCCTGTCTTGGGATTAAGTGGAGTTGCTCAAGGTCCAGACATTGTCTGCTTTTTGATGGATGTCTCTCTTGATTCTATCATCCATAATGCTGTTGCTGTGCTTGGGTGAAAAATATTTTCTCATGATGAATCGGAAGATGATACACCTCTAGGGAACTGTTTGCTCAGCCATGTCTTCTAAAAGATGTGAAAGCAACATCCGAGATTCTGTCAGGCCCCATCCTTCTTAAAGCAGATACAGTGTGCTAGGAGATGTGGAATAGAAGATGTCAGGACAAAGGAGTATGAGAGAGAGGCACCATGACATCCCCATGCTACTCTCCATCTGCCCGTAGTAAATCGAAGGGAAAACTACTGTCTCCACTTAGGTTATTGTCTAAAGGACAGAGACTGGCAGCTTGGTAGAAGCAATCAGGAAGGAAAGGTGTCATTGTAAGACAAGCCAAAATAGAGGAAGGAAGAAACAGGTAAAGGTTGGATGGAAAGGGTGGGTATGCTAGGTAGTCTGCATAATGTGGCTATCAAGGCAGACAGTGTTGTGTGGAAAACTTAGCATCCCTGATAACTTTTATTTCTCTACTGTTACAGGACAGAATCCTGGAAGTCTTCTTATTCTTCATGCAGAAAAGGTAAGCACCGAGTGTCTATCTCTTGGCTCAATCATTTTTGCAAAGTCTGGGGATTTCTAAAAGTCCCATCTTGGACTTCATAATTTCACAGAGTTTAAGTTCTAAGGTGATACTCTCTTGACCATTATGTTTTTGTTCCTGCCCATGTCCTTAAGTCTATCACTCTTCATTTTTGACATACTAGTTCTCATAGAGGGGAATTCACTTCTCAGCTAGTGAAAAATTTTAGAAATATCACCATTGAGTGACCTCAGGTGTGTGAAGGTTATTCAAAAATGTCTCTTAAAACCACCATTCTATTCAATCTTTCTGATGTATGGTAAATTTGGGATGCTCAATTTTCATGTATCCCATGATTTAAGGGTTTTTCACCTCACCTCCATTCACCCAACACTTCTTTCCACCCGTTTTGAGCAGTCCTCTTCTTGAGAATTGCCGGCGAGCCCACCCTTGAATGTAGCCATCTAGCATACTGAGAAGCAAGATAAGTGTTTTGCTACTCTGTCTTTAATTTATGTGATTTCAGAAATTTCCCCCTTTCAGTTTCACAAAAAAAATCTTCAGACTTCCAGGTTACTGGTGCATCTGGGTGTGTTTCTTTTCATGGAGAGCCTCTCCAAATGGCAGCTTGATCATATATATTTTATAAAAAGCATTTTATCTCAAATCTGAAAAGTAGGTTTGTGTGGAGCGATTGTGGGTTCCAAAGCTCAGAGAAAGGATCAGAGTCAAGTCCTATATAATATTTACCTAATATGGAAGTTGAAGCTGAACCTTTGTTAATATTCATGAAATAAAAGAGCATGTTGTCACAAGAGACACACAAACACAAAAAACTCTACCAGAAAGATAAAATTGATTTTAAATTCATTGGTTATAATTGCCTATTATTGTTGGTTCCGCTGGCTTTCCTCTCATGACAAGAGGGCAGAGACAGCCATGTGGTTGAGGTTGTTAGGCTAAGAATTTCAACATGAAAGCAACATGGACACTGGCAAGACTGACTGCAATGTCCATAGAGGTAAACTGAGGAAAGAATTGGCTGCTAGAAAGGGTGGAGGATAAGGCATAAAACAATGTTGATGATCATGATGATGATGATGGTGATTTTGATGGTGATGGTGATTTTGATGATGATGATGACACACTGAAATAGGAGGAATTGGAAACTATCAAAAACTTCCATCTTGAATAGGTAATCAAGAAATCCAGGAACATTTTTGCCCTTTGAAACATATTAAGTACACCCCTGTATTTTTGTTGCATTTTATTTTATACTTTTCTTCTTTTTGTCCATGAAGCTAGTTGTCAAGATCAAATTCAATTCATCAAAATTCATCATGTGTTTATCTTGTGTTCTGTTCCTGTGGCACAATAGAGTGTTGATATTTGTTGATGACTAATGGGCTATAACGTATAGGAGAAAATGTCTTCATGATCTCCTTGATGCCTTACCTCAGTTGAGATCCTGAGAAAGAAGCCTGCCGCACAATGCTGATCTTCCTCTTCAAAGCCAAAGAGTCTATCTTTCACTGCTTTCCAGTGTCACTGGGGATGCTCATGTGTTCAAAGCTGCCTTCTCTGGATCGATGATGACAACAGGTTTCTGAGGACGCTGATTGACTCAAACATAACCCCTCTGAGGTCCAGATAAGTGGTGGTCTTGACGACCGTGATGCTTCCAGAACATGGCTAGCACTCTTGCCTTTTAAAGGAAGGCAGTTACAGTGCAGACGGGCTTTGATCTCCTAAATTTTGAGAGAAGAGCAACTTGCTTGAAGTGAAAACTGTCCAGCTTTCTGCTTCCATATTCTGCCTCGAAAAAGAACCATACGAAAGCCCGGACTGTACATTGATTTGAAGTTATTTGCCCTTACATGCATGAAAGAAGGACTCAAAAAGAGGTGGAAGCAGTGAATTCATTACAGAGAATCTCAATGATCCTCGCTGATGAATTGGACATAACTACAATGGGACGAGGGCAAGAGGAGGTGGCAGGACTCGTGCCCACCCTGACTGCCAAATTTGGAGAGCTTTGGGATTCCAGTTCCTTTCACAATTTAGGCAGGAAGGCCTGATTATTTCCCATATTGTGAGAGTCATTCCATTTCCCTTGTTGTCTCTGAATATATCACACTCCCTGGATGCTGTATCAATTCTCCATGCTAATGGTCATCTCACGCTCCAGCCACCATATAGAGTTGTTTTTCATGTCTGGATATTCTCAGCTCTCATATCTTACTATCATAATTTCTTATTCAAAGATGAGAGAACTTTTTGATAAAGTCCAATTAAAATCTGTCTTTTCATCAGCCTGGTCTGTGATTCGGACCTTCACGTTGTTTACACTGTTTTGATTTATTTGCATGATGAGAGATTCACAAGAAGTATAGTTGGCTCAGAGATACAATTCCAACGTCCATCAAGCATTTCACTTCCATGCAGGCCTCCAAACAAATCAGCTGGGACAAAATGGGAAGCATGTTCCCGAGGAGCATAAATAATGCAGCAGACACATGAAGCTTTCACGTGTAACAGGGGTGAAGGCAATCACTGATCAGAGCAACCAATTCCCAACTAACAGAAAAAGATTCAGAGATAAGTTGCATATAACACAGAGACATGATGAAAGAAAATCCTCAGATTTCCCCAAAGATCCAGAGAAATGTTATGATCACCAACATTGTACATGGGTAGGGAATTCGAATGAACAACACCTCCTGCTCTCCAAATGACATACACCATTCCCAACCAGAAGTTCGCAAGAGAATTTTGGATTGCCATCCACCAGTTTAGTGCATGTTGCCATTTCCTATACTTCAGAGAAATAAGAATTGCTCACATTACATATTCAAAGATATTTCCTGTCTTGGGATTAAGTGGAGTTGCTCAAGGTCCAGACATTGTCTGCTTTTTGATGGATGTCTCTCTTGATTCTATCATCCATAATGCTGTTGCTGTGCTTGGGTGAAAAATATTTTCTCATGATGAATCGGAAGATGATACACCTCTAGGGAACTGTTTGCTCAGCCATGTCTTCTAAAAGATGTGAAAGCAACATCCGAGATTCTGTCAGGCCCCATCCTTCTTAAAGCAGATACAGTGTGCTAGGAGATGTGGAATAGAAGATGTCAGGACAAAGGAGTATGAGAGAGAGGCACCATGACATCCCCATGCTACTCTCCATCTGCCCGTAGTAAATCGAAGGGAAAACTACTGTCTCCACTTAGGTTATTGTCTAAAGGACAGAGACTGGCAGC
Organism: Microtus oregoni; assembly: GCF_018167655.1. Classification (NCBI taxonomy): domain Eukaryota; kingdom Metazoa; phylum Chordata; class Mammalia; order Rodentia; family Cricetidae; genus Microtus; species Microtus oregoni. The sequence continues at coordinate 33,057,666 of NW_024543059.1, read as the reverse complement.
TTGGTAGAAGCAATCAGGAAGGAAAGGTGTCATTGTAAGACAAGCCAAAATAGAGGAAGGAAGAAACAGGTAAAGGTTGGATGGAAAGGGTGGGTATGCTAGGTAGTCTGCATAATGTGGCTATCAAGGCAGACAGTGTTGTGTGGAAAACTTAGCATCCCTGATAACTTTTATTTCTCTACTGTTACAGGACAGAATCCTGGAAGTCTTCTTATTCTTCATGCAGAAAAGGTAAGCACCGAGTGTCTATCTCTTGGCTCAATCATTTTTGCAAAGTCTGGGGATTTCTAAAAGTCCCATCTTGGACTTCATAATTTCACAGAGTTTAAGTTCTAAGGTGATACTCTCTTGACCATTATGTTTTTGTTCCTGCCCATGTCCTTAAGTCTATCACTCTTCATTTTTGACATACTAGGTCTCATAGAGGGGAATTCCCTTCTCAGCTAGTGAAAAATTTTAGAAATATCACCATTGAGTGACCTCAGGTGTGTGAAGGTTATTCAAAAATGTCTCTTCAAACCACCATTCTATTCAATCTTTCTGATGTATGGTAAATTTGGGATGCTCAATTTTCATGTATCCCATGATTTAAGGGTTTTTCACCTCACCTCCATTCACCCAACACTTCTTTCCACCCGTTTTGAGCAGTCCTCTTCTTGAGAATTGCCGGCGAGCCCACCCTTGAATGTAGCCATCTAGCATACTGAGAAGCAAGATAAGTGTTTTGCTACTCTGTCTTTAATTTATGTGATTTCAGAAATTTCCCCCTTTCAGTTTCACAAAAAAAATCTTCAGACTTCCAGGTTACTGGTGCATCTGGGTGTGTTTCTTTTCATGGAGAGCCTCTCCAAATGGCAGCTTGATCATATATATTTTATAAAAAGCATTTTATCTCAAATCTGAAAAGTAGGTTTGTGTGGAGCGATTGTGGGTTCCAAAGCTCAGAGAAAGGATCAGAGTCAAGTCCTATATAATATTTACCTAATATGGAAGTTGAAGCTGAACCTTTGTTAATATTCATGAAATAAAAGAGCATGTTGTCACAAGAGACACACAAACACAAAAAACTCTACCAGAAAGATAAAATTGATTTTAAATTCATTGGTTATAATTGCCTATTATTGTTGGTTCCGCTGGCTTTCCTCTCATGACAAGAGGGCAGAGACAGCCATGTGGTTGAGGTTGTTAGGCTAAGAATTTCAACATGAAAGCAACATGGACACTGGCAAGACTGACTGCAATGTCCATAGAGGTAAACTGAGGAAAGAATTGGCTGCTAGAAAGGGTGGAGGATAAGGCATAAAACAATGTTGATGATCATGATGATGATGATGGTGATTTTGATGGTGATGGTGATTTTGATGATGATGATGACACACTGAAATAGGAGGAATTGGAAACTATCAAAAACTTCCATCTTGAATAGGTAATCAAGAAATCCAGGAACATTTTTGCCCTTTGAAACATATTAAGTACACCCCTGTATTTTTGTTGCATTTTATTTTATACTTTTCTTCTTTTTGTCCATGAAGCTAGTTGTCAAGATCAAATTCAATTCATCAAAATTCATCATGTGTTTATCTTGTGTTCTGTTCCTGTGGCACAATAGAGTGTTGATATTTGTTGATGACTAATGGGCTATAACGTATAGGAGAAAATGTCTTCATGATCTCCTTGATGCCTTACCTCAGTTGAGATCCTGAGAAAGAAGCCTGCCGCACAATGCTGATCTTCCTCTTCAAAGCCAAAGAGTCTATCTTTCACTGCTTTCCAGTGTCACTGGGGATGCTCATGTGTTCAAAGCTGCCTTCTCTGGATCGATGATGACAACAGGTTTCTGAGGACGCTGATTGACTCAAACATAACCCCTCTGAGGTCCAGATAAGTGGTGGTCTTGACGACCGTGATGCTTCCAGAACATGGCTAGCACTCTTGCCTTTTAAAGGAAGGCAGTTACAGTGCAGACGGGCTTTGATCTCCTAAATTTTGAGAGAAGAGCAACTTGCTTGAAGTAAAAACTGTCCAGCTTTCTGCTTCCATATTCTGCCTCGAAAAAGAACCATACGAAAGCCCGGACTGTACATTGATTTGAAGTTATTTGCCCTTACATGCATGAAAGAAGGACTCAAAAAGAGGTGGAAGCAGTGAATTCATTACAGAGAATCTCAATGATCCTCGCTGATGAATTGGACATAACTACAATTGGACGAGGGCAAGAGGAGGTGGCAGGACTCGTGCCCACCCTGACTGCCAAATTTGGAGAGCTTTGGGATTCCTGTTCCTTTCACAATTTAGGCAGGAAGGCCTGATTATTTCCCATATTGTGAGAGTCATTCCATTTCCCTTGTTGTCTCTGAATATATCACACTCCCTGGATGCTGTATCAATTCTCCATGCTAATGGTCATCTCACGCTCCAGCCACCATATAGAGTTGTTTTTCATGTCTGGATATTCTCAGCTCTCATATCTTACTATCATAATTTCTTATTCAAAGATGAGAGAACTTTTTGATAAAGTCCAATTAAAATCTGTCTTTTCATCAGCCTGGTCTGTGATTCGGACCTTCACGTTGTTTACACTGTTTTGATTTATTTGCATGCTGAGAGATTCACAAGAAGTATAGTTGGCTCAGAGATACAATTCCAACGTCCATCAAGCATTTCACTTCCATGCAGGCCTCCAAACCAATCAGCTGGGACAAAATGGGAAGCATGTTCCCGAGGAGCATAAATAATGCAGCAGACACATGAAGCTTTCACGTGTAACAGGGGTGAAGGCAATCACTGATCAGAGCAACCAATTCCCAACTAACAGAAAAAGATTCAGAGATAAGTTGCATATAACACAGAGACATGATGAAAGAAAATCCTCAGATTTCCCCAAAGATCCAGAGAAATGTTATGATCACCAACATTGTACATGGGTAGGGAATTCGAATGAACAACACCTCCTGCTCTCCAAATGACATACACCATTCCCAACCAGAAGTTCGCAAGAGAATTTTGGATTGCCATCCACCAGTTTAGTGCATGTTGCCATTTCCTATACTTCAGAGAAATAAGAATTGCTCACATTACATATTCAAAGATATTTCCTGTCTTGGGATTAAGTGGAGTTGCTCAAGGTCCAGACATTGTCTGCTTTTTGATGGATGTCTCTCTTGATTCTATCATCCATAATGCTGTTGCTGTGCTTGGGTGAAAAATATTTTCTCATGATGAATCGGAAGATGATACACCTCTAGGGAACTGTTTGCTCAGCCATGTCTTCTAAAAGATGTGAAAGCAACATCCGAGATTCTGTCAGGCCCCATCCTTCTTAAAGCAGATACAGTGTGCTAGGAGATGTGGAATAGAAGATGTCAGGACAAAGGAGTATGAGAGAGAGGCACCATGACATCCCCATGCTACTCTCCATCTGCCCGTAGTAAATCGAAGGGAAAACTACTGTCTCCACTTAGGTTATTGTCTAAAGGACAGAGACTGGCAGCTTGGTAGAAGCAATCAGGAAGGAAAGGTGTCATTGTAAGACAAGCCAAAATAGAGGAAGGAAGAAACAGGTAAAGGTTGGATGGAAAGGGTGGGTATGCTAGGTAGTCTGCATAATGTGGCTATCAAGGCAGACAGTGTTGTGTGGAAAACTTAGCATCCCTGATAACTTTTATTTCTCTACTGTTACAGGACAGAATCCTGGAAGTCTTCTTATTCTTCATGCAGAAAAGGTAAGCACCGAGTGTCTATCTCTTGGCTCAATCATTTTTGCAAAGTCTGGGGATTTCTAAAAGTCCCATCTTGGACTTCATAATTTCACAGAGTTTAAGTTCTAAGGTGATACTCTCTTGACCATTATGTTTTTGTTCCTGCCCATGTCCTTAAGTCTATCACTCTTCATTTTTGACATACTAGGTCTCATAGAGGGGAATTCCCTTCTCAGCTAGTGAAAAATTTTAGAAATATCACCATTGAGTGACCTCAGGTGTGTGAAGGTTATTCAAAAATGTCTCTTAAAACCACCATTCTATTCAATCTTTCTGATGTATGGTAAATTTGGGATGCTCAATTTTCATGTATCCCATGATTTAAGGGTTTTTCACCTCACCTCCATTCACCCAACACTTCTTTCCACCCGTTTTGAGCAGTCCTCTTCTTGAGAATTGCCGGCGAGCCCACCCTTGAATGTAGCCATCTAGCATACTGAGAAGCAAGATAAGTGTTTTGCTACTCTGTCTTTAATTTATGTGATTTCAGAAATTTCCCCCTTTCAGTTTCACAAAAAAAATCTTCAGACTTCCAGGTTACTGGTGCATCTGGGTGTGTTTCTTTTCATGGAGAGCCTCTCCAAATGGCAGCTTGATCATATATATTTTATAAAAAGCATTTTATCTCAAATCTGAAAAGTAGGTTTGTGTGGAGCGATTGTGGGTTCCAAAGCTCAGAGAAATGATCAGAGTCAAGTCCTATATAATATTTACCTAATATGGAAGTTGAAGCTGAACCTTTGTTAATATTCATGAAATAAAAGAGCATGTTGTCACAAGAGACACACAAACACAAAAAACTCTACCAGAAAGATAAAATTGATTTTAAATTCATTGGTTATAATTGCCTATTATTGTTGGTTCCGCTGGCTTTCCTCTCATGACAAGAGGGCAGAGACAGCCATGTGGTTGAGGTTGTTAGGCTAAGAATTTCAACATGAAAGCAACATGGACACTGGCAAGACTGACTGCAATGTCCATAGAGGTAAACTGAGGAAAGAATTGGCTGCTAGAAAGGGTGGAGGATAAGGCATAAAACAATGTTGATGATCATGATGATGATGATGGTGATTTTGATGGTGATGGTGATTTTGATGATGATGATGACACACTGAAATAGGAGGAATTGGAAACTATCAAAAACTTCCATCTTGAATAGGTAATCAAGAAATCCAGGAACATTTTTGCCCTTTGAAACATATTAAGTACACCCCTGTATTTTTGTTGCATTTTATTTTATACTTTTCTTCTTTTTGTCCATGAAGCTAGTTGTCAAGATCAAATTCAATTCATCAAAATTCATCATGTGTTTATCTTGTGTTCTGTTCCTGTGGCACAATAGAGTGTTGATATTTGTTGATGACTAATGGGCTATAACGTATAGGAGAAAATGTCTTCATGATCTCCTTGATGCCTTACCTCAGTTGAGATCCTGAGAAAGAAGCCTGCCGCACAATGCTGATCTTCCTCTTCAAAGCCAAAGAGTCTATCTTTCACTGCTTTCCAGTGTCACTGGGGATGCTCATGTGTTCAAAGCTGCCTTCTCTGGATCGATGATGACAACAGGTTTCTGAGGACGCTGATTGACTCAAACATAACCCCTCTGAGGTCCAGATAAGTGGTGGTCTTGACGACCGTGATGCTTCCAGAACATGGCTAGCACTCTTGCCTTTTAAAGGAAGGCAGTTACAGTGCAGACGGGCTTTGATCTCCTAAATTTTGAGAGAAGAGCAACTTGCTTGAAGTGAAAACTGTCCAGCTTTCTGCTTCCATATTCTGCCTCGAAAAAGAACCATACGAAAGCCCGGACTGTACATTGATTTGAAGTTATTTGCCCTTACATGCATGAAAGAAGGACTCAAAAAGAGGTGGAAGCAGTGAATTCATTACAGAGAATCTCAATGATCCTCGCTGATGAATTGGACATAACTACAATGGGACGAGGGCAAGAGGAGGTGGCAGGACTCGTGCCCACCCTGACTGCCAAATTTGGAGAGCTTTGGGATTCCAGTTCCTTTCACAATTTAGGCAGGAAGGCCTGATTATTTCCCATATTGTGAGAGTCATTCCATTTCCCTTGTTGTCTCTGAATATATCACACTCCCTGGATGCTGTATCAATTCTCCATGCTAATGGTCATCTCACGCTCCAGCCACCATATAGAGTTGTTTTTCATGTCTGGATATTCTCAGCTCTCATATCTTACTATCATAATTTCTTATTCAAAGATGAGAGAACTTTTTGATAAAGTCCAATTAAAATCTGTCTTTTCATCAGCCTGGTCTGTGATTCGGACCTTCACGTTGTTTACACTGTTTTGATTTATTTGCATGCTGAGAGATTCACAAGAAGTATAGTTGGCTCAGAGATACAATTCCAACGTCCATCAAGCATTTCACTTCCATGCAGGCCTCCAAACCAATCAGCTGGGACAAAATGGGAAGCATGTTCCCGAGGAGCATAAATAATGCAGCAGACACATGAAGCTTTCACGTGTAACAGGGGTGAAGGCAATCACTGATCAGAGCAACCAATTCCCAACTAACAGAAAAAGATTCAGAGATAAGTTGCATATAACACAGAGACATGATGAAAGAAAATCCTCAGATTTCCCCAAAGATCCAGAGAAATGTTATGATCACCAACATTGTACATGGGTAGGGAATTCGAATGAACAACACCTCCTGCTCTCCAAATGACATACACCATTCCCAACCAGAAGTTCGCAAGAGAATTTTGGATTGCCATCCACCAGTTTAGTGCATGTTGCCATTTCCTATACTTCAGAGAAATAAGAATTGCTCACATTACATATTCAAAGATATTTCCTGTCTTGGGATTAAGTGGAGTTGCTCAAGGTCCAGACATTGTCTGCTTTTTGATGGATGTCTCTCTTGATTCTATCATCCATAATGCTGTTGCTGTGCTTGGGTGAAAAATATTTTCTCATGATGAATCGGAAGATGATACACCTCTAGGGAACTGTTTGCTCAGCCATGTCTTCTAAAAGATGTGAAAGCAACATCCGAGATTCTGTCAGGCCCCATCCTTCTTAAAGCAGATACAGTGTGCTAGGAGATGTGGAATAGAAGATGTCAGGACAAAGGAGTATGAGAGAGAGGCACCATGACATCCCCATGCTACTCTCCATCTGCCCGTAGTAAATCGAAGGGAAAACTACTGTCTCCACTTAGGTTATTGTCTAAAGGACAGAGACTGGCAGCTTGGTAGAAGCAATCAGGAAGGAAAGGTGTCATTGTAAGACAAGCCAAAATAGAGGAAGGAAGAAACAGGTAAAGGTTGGATGGAAAGGGTGGGTATGCTAGGTAGTCTGCATAATGTGGCTATCAAGGCAGACAGTGTTGTGTGGAAAACTTAGCATCCCTGATAACTTTTATTTCTCTACTGTTACAGGACAGAATCCTGGAAGTCTTCTTATTCTTCATGCAGAAAAGGTAAGCACCGAGTGTCTATCTCTTGGCTCAATCATTTTTGCAAAGTCTGGGGATTTCTAAAAGTCCCATCTTGGACTTCATAATTTCACAGAGTTTAAGTTCTAAGGTGATACTCTCTTGACCATTATGTTTTTGTTCCTGCCCATGTCCTTAAGTCTATCACTCTTCATTTTTGACATACTAGGTCTCATAGAGGGGAATTCCCTTCTCAGCTAGTGAAAAATTTTAGAAATATCACCATTGAGTGACCTCAGGTGTGTGAAGGTTATTCAAAAATGTCTCTTAAAACCACCATTCTATTCAATCTTTCTGATGTATGGTAAATTTGGGATGCTCAATTTTCATGTATCCCATGATTTAAGGGTTTTTCACCTCACCTCCATTCACCCAACACTTCTTTCCACCCGTTTTGAGCAGTCCTCTTCTTGAGAATTGCCGGCGAGCCCACCCTTGAATGTAGCCATCTAGCATACTGAGAAGCAAGATAAGTGTTTTGCTACTCTGTCTTTAATTTATGTGATTTCAGAAATTTCCCCCTTTCAGTTTCACAAAAAAAATCTTCAGACTTCCAGGTTACTGGTGCATCTGGGTGTGTTTCTTTTCATGGAGAGCCTCTCCAAATGGCAGCTTGATCATATATATTTTATAAAAAGCATTTTATCTCAAATCTGAAAAGTAGGTTTGTGTGGAGCGATTGTGGGTTCCAAAGCTCAGAGAAATGATCAGAGTCAAGTCCTATATAATATTTACCTAATATGGAAGTTGAAGCTGAACCTTTGTTAATATTCATGAAATAAAAGAGCATGTTGTCACAAGAGACACACAAACACAAAAAACTCTACCAGAAAGATAAAATTGATTTTAAATTCATTGGTTATAATTGCCTATTATTGTTGGTTCCGCTGGCTTTCCTCTCATGACAAGAGGGCAGAGACAGCCATGTGGTTGAGGTTGTTAGGCTAAGAATTTCAACATGAAAGCAACATGGACACTGGCAAGACTGACAGCAATGTCCATAGAGGTAAAGTGAGGAAAGAATTGGCTGCTAGAAAGGGTGGAGGATAAGGCATAAAACAATGTTGATGATCATGATGATGATGATGGTGATTTTGATGGTGATGGTGATTTTGATGATGATGATGACACACTGAAATAGGAGGAATTGGAAACTATCAAAAACTTCCATCTTGAATAGGTAATCAAGAAATCCAGGAACATTTTTGCCCTTTGAAACATATTAAGTACACCCCTGTATTTTTGTTGCATTTTATTTTATACTTTTCTTCTTTTTGTCCATGAAGCTAGTTGTCAAGATCAAATTCAATTCATCAAAATTCATCATGTGTTTATCTTGTGTTCTGTTCCTGTGGCACAATAGAGTGTTGATATTTGTTGATGACTAATGGGCTATAACGTATAGGAGAAAATGTCTTCATGATCTCCTTGATGCCTTACCTCAGTTGAGATCCTGAGAAAGAAGCCTGCCGCACAATGCTGATCTTCCTCTTCAAAGCCAAAGAGTCTATCTTTCACTGCTTTCCAGTGTCACTGGGGATGCTCATGTGTTCAAAGCTGCCTTCTCTGGATCGATGATGACAACAGGTTTCTGAGGACGCTGATTGACTCAAACATAACCCCTCTGAGGTCCAGATAAGTGGTGGTCTTGACGACCGTGATGCTTCCAGAACATGGCTAGCACTCTTGCCTTTTAAAGGAAGGCAGTTACAGTGCAGACGGGCTTTGATCTCCTAAATTTTGAGAGAAGAGCAACTTGCTTGAAGTGAAAACTGTCCAGCTTTCTGCTTCCATATTCTGCCTCGAAAAAGAACCATACGAAAGCCCGGACTGTACATTGATTTGAAGTTATTTGCCCTTACATGCATGAAAGAAGGACTCAAAAAGAGGTGGAAGCAGTGAATTCATTACAGAGAATCTCAATGATCCTCGCTGATGAATTGGACATAACTACAATGGGACGAGGGCAAGAGGAGGTGGCAGGACTCGTGCCCACCCTGACTGCCAAATTTGGAGAGCTTTGGGATTCCAGTTCCTTTCACAATTTAGGCAGGAAGGCCTGATTATTTCCCATATTGTGAGAGTCATTCCATTTCCCTTGTTGTCTCTGAATATATCACACTCCCTGGATGCTGTATCAATTCTCCATGCTAATGGTCATCTCACGCTCCAGCCACCATATAGAGTTGTTTTTCATGTCTGGATATTCTCAGCTCTCATATCTTACTATCATAATTTCTTATTCAAAGATGAGAGAACTTTTTGATAAAGTCCAATTAAAATCTGTCTTTTCATCAGCCTGGTCTGTGATTCGGACCTTCACGTTGTTTACACTGTTTTGATTTATTTGCATGCTGAGAGATTCACAAGAAGTATAGTTGGCTCAGAGATACAATTCCAACGTCCATCAAGCATTTCACTTCCATGCAGGCCTCCAAACCAATCAGCTGGGACAAAATGGGAAGCATGTTCCCGAGGAGCATAAATAATGCAGCAGACACATGAAGCTTTCACGTGTAACAGGGGTGAAGGCAATCACTGATCAGAGCAACCAATTCCCAACTAACAGAAAAAGATTCAGAGATAAGTTGCATATAACACAGAGACATGATGAAAGAAAATCCTCAGATTTCCCCAAAGATCCAGAGAAATGTTATGATCACCAACATTGTACATGGGTAGGGAATTCGAATGAACAACACCTCCTGCTCTCCAAATGACATACACCATTCCCAACCAGAAGTTCGCAAGAGAATTTTGGATTGCCATCCACCAGTTTAGTGCATGTTGCCATTTCCTATACTTCAGAGAAATAAGAATTGCTCACATTACATATTCAAAGATATTTCCTGTCTTGGGATTAAGTGGAGTTGCTCAAGGTCCAGACATTGTCTGCTTTTTGATGGATGTCTCTCTTGATTCTATCATCCATAATGCTGTTGCTGTGCTTGGGTGAAAAATATTTTCTCATGATGAATCGGAAGATGATACACCTCTAGGGAACTGTTTGCTCAGCCATGTCTTCTAAAAGATGTGAAAGCAACATCCGAGATTCTGTCAGGCCCCATCCTTCTTAAAGCAGATACAGTGTGCTAGGAGATGTGGAATAGAAGATGTCAGGACAAAGGAGTATGAGAGAGAGGCACCATGACATCCCCATGCTACTCTCCATCTGCCCGTAGTAAATCGAAGGGAAAACTACTGTCTCCACTTAGGTTATTGTCTAAAGGACAGAGACTGGCAGCTTGGTAGAAGCAATCAGGAAGGAAAGGTGTCATTGTAAGACAAGCCAAAATAGAGGAAGGAAGAAACAGGTAAAGGTTGGATGGAAAGGGTGGGTATGCTAGGTAGTCTGCATAATGTGGCTATCAAGGCAGACAGTGTTGTGTGGAAAACTTAGCATCCCTGATAACTTTTATTTCTCTACTGTTACAGGACAGAATCCTGGAAGTCTTCTTATTCTTCATGCAGAAAAGGTAAGCACCGAGTGTCTATCTCTTGGCTCAATCATTTTTGCAAAGTCTGGGGATTTCTAAAAGTCCCATCTTGGACTTCATAATTTCACAGAGTTTAAGTTCTAAGGTGATACTCTCTTGACCATTATGTTTTTGTTCCTGCCCATGTCCTTAAGTCTATCACTCTTCATTTTTGACATACTAGGTCTCATAGAGGGGAATTCCCTTCTCAGCTAGTGAAAAATTTTAGAAATATCACCATTGAGTGACCTCAGGTGTGTGAAGGTTATTCAAAAATGTCTCTTAAAACCACCATTCTATTCAATCTTTCTGATGTATGGTAAATTTGGGATGCTCAATTTTCATGTATCCCATGATTTAAGGGTTTTTCACCTCACCTCCATTCACCCAACACTTCTTTCCACCCGTTTTGAGCAGTCCTCTTCTTGAGAATTGCCGGCGAGCCCACCCTTGAATGTAGCCATCTAGCATACTGAGAAGCAAGATAAGTGTTTTGCTACTCTGTCTTTAATTTATGTGATTTCAGAAATTTCCCCCTTTCAGTTTCACAAAAAAAATCTTCAAACTTCCAGGTTACTGGTGCATCTGGGTGTGTTTCTTTTCATGGAGAGCCTCTCCAAATGGCAGCTTGATCATATATATTTTATAAAAAGCATTTTATCTCAAATCTGAAAAGTAGGTTTGTGTGGAGCGATTGTGGGTTCCAAAGCTCAGAGAAATGATCAGAGTCAAGTCCTATATAATATTTACCTAATATGGAAGTTGAAGCTGAACCTTTGTTAATATTCATGAAATAAAAGAGCATGTTGTCACAAGAGACACACAAACACAAAAAACTCTACCAGAAAGATAAAATTGATTTTAAATTCATTGGTTATAATTGCCTATTATTGTTGGTTCCGCTGGCTTTCCTCTCATGACAATAGGGCAGAGACAGCCATGTGGTTGAGGTTGTTAGGCTAAGAATTTCAACATGAAAGCAACATGGACACTGGCAAGACTGACAGCAATGTCCATAGAGGTAAAGTGAGGAAAGAATTGGCTGCTAGAAAGGGTGGAGGATAAGGCATAAAACAATGTTGATGATCATGATGATGATGATGGTGATGGTGATGGTGATGGTGATGGTGATGGTTATGCAGATGATGATGATGACACACTGAAATAGGAGGAATTGGAAACTATCAAAAACTTCCATCTTGAATAGGTAATCAAGAAATCCAGGAACATTTTTGCCCTTTGAAACATATTAAGTACACCCCTGTATTTTTGTTGCATTTTATTTTATACTTTTCTTCTTTTTGTCCATGAAGCTAGTTGTCAAGATCAAATTCAATTCATCAAAATTCATCATGTGTTTATCTTGTGTTCTGTTCCTGTGGCACAATAGAGTGTTGATATTTGTTGATGACTAATGGGCTATAACGTATAGGAGAAAATGTCTTCATGATCTCCTTGATGCTTTACCTCAGTTGAGATCCTGAGAAAGAAGCCTGCCGCACAATGCTGATCTTCCTCTTCAAAGCCAAAGAGTCTATCTTTCACTGCTTTCCAGTGTCACTGGGGATGCTCATGTGTTCAAAGCTGCCTTCTCTGGATCGATGATGACAACAGGTTTCTGAGGACGCTGATTGACTCAAACATAACCCCTCTGAGGTCCAGATAAGTGGTGGTCTTGACGACCGTGATGCTTCCAGAACATGGCTAGCACTCTTGCCTTTTAAAGGAAGGCAGTTACAGTGCAGACGGGCTTTGATCTCCTAAATTTTGAGAGAAGAGCAACTTGCTTGAAGTGAAAACTGTCCAGCTTTCGGCTTCCATATTCTGCCTCGAAAAAGAACCATACGAAAGCCCAGACTGTACATTGGTTTGAAGTTATTTGCCCTTACATGCATGAAAGAAGGACTCAAAAAGAGGTGGAAGCAGTGAATTCATTACAGAGAATCTCAATGATCCTCTCTGATGAATTGGACATAACTACAATGGGACGAGGGCAAGAGGAGGTGGCAGGACTCGTGCCCACCCTGACTGCCAAATTTGGAGAGCTTTGGGATTCCTGTTCCTTTCACAATTTAGGCAGGAAGGCCTGATTATTTCCCATATTGTGAGAGTCATTCCATTTCCCTTGTTGTCTCTGAATATATCACACTCCCTGGATGCTGTATCAATTCTCCATGCTAATGGTCATCTCACGCTCCAGCCACCATATAGAGTTGTTTTTCATGTCTGGATATTCTCAGCTCTCATATCTTACTATCATAATTTCTTATTCAAAGATGAGAGAACTTTTTGATAAAGTCCAATTAAAATCTGTCTTTTCATCAGCCTGGTCTGTGATTCGGACCTTCACGTTGTTTACACTGTTTTGATTTATTTGCATGCTGAGAGATTCACAAGAAGTATAGTTGGCTCATAGATACAATTCCAATGTCCATCAAGCATTTCACTTCCATGCAGGCCTCCAAACCAATCAGCTGGGACAAAATGGGAAGCATGTTCCCGAGGAGCATAAATAATGCAGCAGACACATGAAGCTTTCACGTGTAACAGGGGTAAGGCAATCACTGATCAGAGCAACCAATTCCCAACTAACAGAAAAAGATTCAGAGATAAGTTGCATATAACACAGAGACATGATGAAAGAAAATCCTCAGATTTCCCCAAAGATCCAGAGAAATGTTATGATCACCAACATTGTACATGGGTAGGGAATTCGAATGAACAACACCTCCTGCTCTCCAAATGACATACACCATTCCCAACCAGAAGTTCGCAAGAGAATTTTGGATTGCCATCCACCAGTTTAGTTCATGTTGCCATTTCCTATACTTCAGAGAAATAAGAATTGCTCACATTACATATTCAAAGATATTACCTGTCTTGGGATTAAGTGGAGTTGCTCAAGGTCCAGACATTGTCTGCTTTTTGATGGATGTCTCTCTTGATTCTATCATCCATAATGCTGTTGCTGTGCTTGGGTGAAAAATATTTTCTCATGATGAATCGGAAGATGATACACCTCTAGGGAACTGTTTGCTCAGCCATGTCTTCTAAAAGATGTGAAAGCAACATCCGAGATTCTGTCAGGCCCCATCCTTCTTAAAGCAGATACAGTGTGCTAGGAGATGTGGAATAGAAGATGTCAGGACAAAGGAGTATGAGAGAGAGGCACCATGACATCCCCATGCTACTCTCCATCTGCCCGTAGTAAATCGAAGGGAAAACTACTGTCTCCACTTAGGTTATTGTCTAAAGGACAGAGACTGGCAGCTTGGTAGAAGCAATCAGGAAGGAAAGGTGTCATTGTAAGACAAGCCAAAATAGAGGAAGGAAGAAACAGGTAAAGGTTGGATGGAAAGGGTGGGTATGCTAGGTAGTCTGCATAATGTGGCTATCAAGGCAGACAGTGTTGTGTGGAAAACTTAGCATCCCTGATAACTTTTATTTCTCTACTGTTACAGGACAGAATCCTGGAGGTCTTCTTATTCTTCATGCAGAAAAGGTAAGCACCGAGTGTCTATCTCTTGGCTCAATCATTTTTGCAAAGTCTGGGGCTTTCTAAAAGTCCCATCTTGGACTTCATAATTTCACAGAGTTTAAGTTCTAAGGTGATACTCTCTTGACCATTATGTTTTTGTTCCTGCCCATGTCCTTAAGTCTATCACTCTTCATTTTTGACATACTAGGTCTCATAGAGGGGAATTCCCTTCTCAGCTAGTGAAAAATTTTAGAAATATCACCATTGAGTGACTTCAGGTGTGTGAAGGTTATTCAAAAATGTCTCTTAAAACCACCATTCTATTCAATCTTTCTGATGTATGGTAAATTTGGGATGCTCAATTTTCATGTATCCCATGATTTAAGGGTTTTTCACCTCACCTCCATTCACCCAACACTTCTTTCCACCCGTTTTGAGCAGTCCTCTTCTTGAGAATTGCCGCCGAGCCCACCCTTGAATGTAGCCATCTAGCATACTGAGAAGCAAGATAAGTGTTTTGCTACTCTGTCTTTAATTTATGTGATTTCAGAAATTTCCCCCTTTCAGTTTCACAAAAAAAATCTTCAGACTTCCAGGTTACTGGTGCATCTGGGTGTGTTTCTTTTCATGGAGAGCCTCTCCAAATGGCAGCTTGATCATATATATTTTATAAAAAGCATTTTATCTCAAATCTGAAAAGTAGGTTTGTGTGGAGCGATTGTGGGTTCCAAAGCTCAGAGAAAGGATCAGAGTCAAGTCCTATATAATATTTACCTAATATGGAAGTTGAAGCTGAACCTTTGTTAATATTCATGAAATAAAAGAGCATGTTGTCACAAGAGACACACAAACACAAAAAACTCTACCAGAAAGATAAAATTGATTTTAAATTCATTGGTTATAATTGCCTATTATTGTTGGTTCCGCTGGCTTTCCTCTCATGACAAGAGGGCAGAGACAGCCATGTGGTTGAGGTTGTTAGGCTAAGAATTTCAACATGAAAGCAACATGGACACTGGCAAGACTGACTGCAATGTCCATAGAGGTAAACTGAGGAAAGAATTGGCTGCTAGAAAGGGTGGAGGATAAGGCATAAAACAATGTTGATGATCATGATGATGATGATGGTGATGGTGATGGTGATTTTGATGATGATGATGACACACTGAAATAGGAGGAATTGGAAACTATCAAAAACTTCCATCTTGAATAGGTAATCAAGAAATCCAGGAACATTTTTGCCCTTTGAAACATATTAAGTACACCCCTGTATTTTTGTTGCATTTTATTTTATACTTTTCTTCTTTTTGTCCATGAAGCTAGTTGTCAAGATCAAATTCAATTCATCAAAATTCATCATGTGTTTATCTTGTGTTCTGTTCCTGTGGCACAATAGAGTGTTGATATTTGTTGATGACTAATGGGCTATAACGTATAGGAGAAAATGTCTTCATGATCTCCTTGATGCTTTACCTCAGTTGAGATCCTGAGAAAGAAGCCTGCCGCACAATGCTGATCTTCCTCTTCAAAGCCAAAGAGTCTATCTTTCACTGCTTTCCAGTGTCACTGGGGATGCTCATGTGTTCAAAGCTGCCTTCTCTGGATCGATGATGACAACAGGTTTCTGAGGACGCTGATTGACTCAAACATAACCCCTCTGAGGTCCAGATAAGTGGTGGTCTTGACGACCGTGATGCTTCCAGAACATGGCTAGCACTCTTGCCTTTTAAAGGAAGGCAGTTACAGTGCAGACGGGCTTTGATCTCCTAAATTTTGAGAGAAGAGCAACTTGCTTGAAGTGAAAACTGTCCAGCTTTCGGCTTCCATATTCTGCCTCGAAAAAGAACCATACGAAAGCCCAGACTGTACATTGGTTTGAAGTTATTTGCCCTTACATGCATGAAAGAAGGACTCAAAAAGAGGTGGAAGCAGTGAATTCATTACAGAGAATCTCAATGATCCTCTCTGATGAATTGGACATAACTACAATGGGACAAGGGCAAGAGGAGGTGGCAGGACTCGTGCCCACCCTGACTGCCAAATTTGGAGAGCTTTGGGATTCCTGTTCCTTTCACAATTTAGGCAGGAAGGCCTGATTATTTCCCATATTGTGAGAGTCATTCCATTTCCCTTGTTGTCTCTGAATATATCACACTCCCTGGATGCTGTATCAATTCTCCATGCTAATGGTCATCTCACGCTCCAGCCACCATATAGAGTTGTTTTTCATGTCTGGATATTCTCAGCTCTCATATCTTACTATCATAATTTCTTATTCAAAGATGAGAGAACTTTTTGATAAAGTCCAATTAAAATCTGTCTTTTCATCAGCCTGGTCTGTGATTCGGACCTTCACGTTGTTTACACTGTTTTGATTTATTTGCATGCTGAGAGATTCACAAGAAGTATAGTTGGCTCAGAGATACAATTCCAACGTCCATCAAGCATTTCACTTCCATGCAGGCCTCCAAACCAATCAGCTGGGACAAAATGGGAAGCATGTTCCCGAGGAGCATAAATAATGCAGCAGACACATGAAGCTTTCACGTGTAACAGGGGTGAAGGCAATCACTGATCAGAGCAACCAATTCCCAACTAACAGAAAAAGATTCAGAGATAAGTTGCATATAACACAGAGCCATGATGAAAGAAAATCCTCAGATTTCCCCAAAGATCCAGAGAAATGTTATGATCACCAACATTGTACATGGGTAGGGAATTCGAATGAACAACACCTCCTGCTCTCCAAATGACATACACCATTCCCAACCAGAAGTTCGCAAGAGAATTTCGGATTGCCATCCACCAGTTTAGTTCATGTTGCCATTTCCTATACTTCAGAGAAATAAGAATTGCTCACATTACATATTCAAAGATATTACCTGTCTTGGGATTAAGTGGAGTTGCTCAAGGTCCAGACATTGTCTGCTTTTTGATGGATGTCTCTCTTGATTCTATCATCCATAATGCTGTTGCTGTGCTTGGGTGAAAAATATTTTCTCATGATGAATCGGAAGATGATACACCTCTAGGGAACTGTTTGCTCAGCCATGTCTTCTAAAAGATGTGAAAGCAACATCCGAGATTCTGTCAGGCCCCATCCTTCTTAAAGCAGATACAGTGTGCTAGGAGATGTGGAATAGAAGATGTCAGGACAAAGGAGTATGAGAGAGAGGCACCATGACATCCCCATGCTACTCTCCATCTGCCCGTAGTAAATCGAAGGGAAAACTACTGTCTCCACTTAGGTTATTGTCTAAAGGACAGAGACTGGCAGCTTGGTAGAAGCAATCAGGAAGGAAAGGTGTCATTGTAAGACAAGCCAAAATAGAGGAAGGAAGAAACAGGTAAAGGTTGGATGGAAAGGGTGGGTATGCTAGGTAGTCTGCATAATGTGGCTATCAAGGCAGACAGTGTTGTGTGGAAAACTTAGCATCCCTGATAACTTTTATTTCTCTACTGTTACAGGACAGACTCCTGGAGGTCTTCTTATTCTTCATGCAGAAAAGGTAAGCACCGAGTGTCTATCTCTTGGCTCAATCATTTTTGCAAAGTCTGGGGCTTTCTAAAAGTCCCATCTTGGACTTCATAATTTCACAGAGTTTAAGTTCTAAGGTGATACTCTCTTGACCATTATGTTTTTGTTCCTGCCCATGTCCTTAAGTCTATCACTCTTCATTTTTGACATACTAGGTCTCATCGAGGGGAATTCCCTTCTCAGCTAGTGAAAAATTTTAGAAATATCACCATTGAGTGACTTCAGGTGTGTGAAGGTTATTCAAAAATGTCTCTTCAAACCACCATTCTATTCAATCTTTCTGATGTATGGTAAATTTGGGATGCTCAATTTTCATGTATCCCATGATTTAAGGGTTTTTCACCTCACCTCCATTCACCCAACACTTCTTTCCACCCGTTTTGAGCAGTCCTCTTCTTGAGAATTGCTGGCGAGCCCACCCTTGAATGTAGCCATCTAGCATACTGAGAAGCAAGATAAGTGTTTTGCTACTCTGTCTTTAATTTATGTGATTTCAGAAATTTCCCCCTTTCAGTTTCACAAAAAAAATCTTCAGACTTCCAGGTTACTGGTGCATCTGGGTGTGTTTCTTTTCATGGAGAGCCTCTCCAAATGGCAGCTTGATCATATATATTTTATAAAAAGCATTTTATCTCAAATCTGAAAAGTAGGTTTGTGTGGAGCGATTGTGGGTTCCAAAGCTCAGAGAAATGATCAGAGTCAAGTCCTATATAATATTTACCTAATATGGAAGTTGAAGCTGAACCTTTGTTAATATTCATGAAATAAAAGAGCATGTTGTCACAAGAGACACACAAACACAAAAAACTCTACCAGAAAGATAAAATTGATTTTAAATTCATTGGTTATAATTGCCTATTATTGTTGGTTCCGCTGGCTTTCCTCTCATGACAAGAGGGCAGAGACAGCCATGTGGTTGAGGTTGTTAGGCTAAGAATTTCAACATGAAAGCAACATGGACACTGGCAAGACTGACTGCAATGTCCATAGAGGTAAACTGAGGAAAGAATTGGCTGCTAGAAAGGGTGGAGGATAAGGCATAAAACAATGTTGATGATCATGATGATGATGATGGTGATTTTGATGGTGATGGTGATTTTGATGATGATGATGACACACTGAAATAGGAGGAATTGGAAACTATCAAAAACTTCCATCTTGAATAGGTAATCAAGAAATCCAGGAACATTTTTGCCCTTTGAAACATATTAAGTACACCCCTGTATTTTTGTTGCATTTTATTTTATACTTTTCTTCTTTTTGTCCATGAAGCTAGTTGTCAAGATCAAATTCAATTCATCAAAATTCATCATGTGTTTATCTTGTGTTCTGTTCCTGTGGCACAATAGAGTGTTGATATTTGTTGATGACTAATGGGCTATAACGTATAGGAGAAAATGTCTTCATGATCTCCTTGATGCTTTACCTCAGTTGAGATCCTGAGAAAGAAGCCTGCCGCACAATGCTGATCTTCCTCTTCAAAGCCAAAGAGTCTATCTTTCACTGCTTTCCAGTGTCACTGGGGATGCTCATGTGTTCAAAGCTGCCTTCTCTGGATCGATGATGACAACAGGTTTCTGAGGACGCTGATTGACTCAAACATAACCCCTCTGAGGTCCAGATAAGTGGTGGTCTTGACGACCGTGATGCTTCCAGAACATGGCTAGCACTCTTGCCTTTTAAAGGAAGGCAGTTACAGTGCAGACGGGCTTTGATCTCCTAAATTTTGAGAGAAGAGCAACTTGCTTGAAGTAAAAACTGTCCAGCTTTCGGCTTCCATATTCTGCCTCGAAAAAGAACCATACGAAAGCCCAGACTGTACATTGGTTTGAAGTTATTTGCCCTTACATGCATGAAAGAAGGACTCAAAAAGAGGTGGAAGCAGTGAATTCATTACAGAGAATCTCAATGATCCTCTCTGATGAATTGGACATAACTACAATGGGACGAGGGCAAGAGGAGGTGGCAGGACTCATGCCCACCCTGACTGCCAAATTTGGAGAGCTTTGGGATTCCTGTTCCTTTCACAATTTAGGCAGGAAGGCCTGATTATTTCCCATATTGTGAGAGTCATTCCATTTCCCTTGTTGTCTCTGAATATATCACACTCCCTGGATGCTGTATCAATTCTCCATGCTAATGGTCATCTCACGCTCCAGCCACCATATAGAGTTGTTTTTCATGTCTGGATATTCTCAGCTCTCATATCTTACTATCATAATTTCTTATTCAAAGATGAGAGAACTTTTTGATAAAGTCCAATTAAAATCTGTCTTTTCATCAGCCTGGTCTGTGATTCGGACCTTCACGTTGTTTACACTGTTTTGATTTATTTGCATGCTGAGAGATTCACAAGAAGTATAGTTGGCTCAGAGATACAATTCCAACATCCATCAAGCATTTCACTTCCATGCAGGCCTCCAAACCAATCAGCTGGGACAAAATGGGAAGCATGTTCCCGAGGAGCATAAATAATGCACCAGACACATGAAGCTTTTACGTGTAACAGGGGTGAAGGCAATCACTGATCAGAGCAACCAATTCCCAACTAACAGAAAAAGATTCAGAGATAAGTTGCATATAACACAGAGACATGATGAAAGAAAATCCTCAGATTTCCCCAAAGATCCAGAGAAATGTTATGATCACCAACATTGTACATGGGTAGGGAATTCGAATGAACAACACCTACTGCTCTCCAAATGACATACACCATTCCCAACCAGAAGTTCGCAAGAGAATTTCGGATTGCCATCCACCAGTTTAGTTCATGTTGCCATTTCCTATACTTCAGAGAAATAAGAATTGCTCACATTACATATTCAAAGATATTACCTGTCTTGGGATTAAGTGGAGTTGCTCAAGGTCCAGACATTGTCTGCTTTTTGATGGATGTCTCTCTTGATTCTATCATCCATAATGCTGTTGCTGTGCTTGGGTGAAAAATATTTTCTCATGATGAATCGGAAGATGATACACCTCTAGGGAACTGTTTGCTCAGCCATGTCTTCTAAAAGATGTGAAAGCAACATCCGAGATTCTGTCAGGCCCCATCCTTCTTAAAGCAGATACAGTGTGCTAGGAGATGTGGAATAGAAGATGTCAGGACAAAGGAGTATGAGAGAGAGGCACCATGACATCCCCATGCTACTCTCCATCTGCCCGTAGTAAATCGAAGGGAAAACTACTGTCTCCACTTAGGTTATTGTCTAAAGGACAGAGACTGGCAGCTTGGTAGAAGCAATCAGGAAGGAAAGGTGTCATTGTAAGACAAGCCAAAATAGAGGAAGGAAGAAACAGGTAAAGGTTGGATGGAAAGGGTGGGTATGCTAGGTAGTCTGCATAATGTGGCTATCAAGGCAGACAGTGTTGTGTGGAAAACTTAGCATCCCTGATAACTTTTATTTCTCTACTGTTACAGGACAGACTCCTGGAGGTCTTCTTATTCTTCATGCAGAAAAGGTAAGCACCGAGTGTCTATCTCTTGGCTCAATCATTTTTGCAAAGTCTGGGGATTTCTAAAAGTCCCATCTTGGACTTCATAATTTCACAGAGTTTAAGTTCTAAGGTGATACTCTCTTGACCATTATGTTTTTGTTCCTGCCCATGTCCTTAAGTCTATCACTCTTCAGTTTTGACATACTAGGTCTCATCGAGGGGAATTCCCTTCTCAGCTAGTGAAAAATTTTAGAAATATCACCATTGAGTGACTTCAGGTGTGTGAAGGTTATTCAAAAATGTCTCTTAAAACCACCATTCTATTCAATCTTTCTGATGTATGGTAAATTTGGGATGCTCAATTTTCATGTATCCCATGATTTAAGGGTTTTTCACCTCACCTCCATTCACCCAACACTTCTTTCCACCCGTTTTGAGCAGTCCTCTTCTTGAGAATTGCCGCCGAGCCCACCCTTGAATGTAGCCATCTAGCATACTGAGAAGCAAGATAAGTGTTTTGCTACTCTGTCTTTAATTTATGTGATTTCAGAAATTTCCCCCTTTCAGTTTCACAAAAAAAATCTTCAGACTTCCAGGTTACTGGTGCATCTGGGTGTGTTTCTTTTCATGGAGAGCCTCTCCAAATGGCAGCTTGATCATATATATTTTATAAAAAGCATTTTATCTCAAATCTGAAAAGTAGGTTTGTGTGGAGCGATTGTGGGTTCCAAAGCTCAGAGAAAGGATCAGAGTCAAGTCCTATATAATATTTACCTAATATGGAAGTTGAAGCTGAACCTTTGTTAATATTCATGAAATAAAAGAGCATGTTGTCACAAGAGACACACAAACACAAAAAACTCTACCAGAAAGATAAAATTGATTTTAAATTCATTGGTTATAATTGCCTATTATTGTTGGTTCCGCTGGCTTTCCTCTCATGACAAGAGGGCAGAGACAGCCATGTGGTTGAGGTTGTTAGGCTAAGAATTTCAACATGAAAGCAACATGGACACTGGCAAGACTGACTGCAATGTCCATAGAGGTAAACTGAGGAAAGAATTGGCTGCTAGAAAGGGTGGAGGATAAGGCATAAAACAATGTTGATGATCATGATGATGATGATGGTGATGGTGATGGTGATGGTGATTTTGATGATGATGATGACACACTGAAATAGGAGGAATTGGAAACTATCAAAAACTTCCATCTTGAATAGGTAATCAAGAAATCCAGGAACATTTTTGCCCTTTGAAACATATTAAGTACACCCCTGTATTTTTGTTGCTTTTTATTTTATACTTTTCTTCTTTTTGTCCATGAAGCTAGTTGTCAAGATCAAATTCAATTCATCAAAATTCATCATGTGTTTATCTTGTGTTCTGTTCCTGTGGCACAATAGAGTGTTGATATTTGTTGATGACTAATGGGCTATAACGTATAGGAGAAAATGTCTTCATGATCTCCTTGATGCTTTACCTCAGTTGAGATCCTGAGAAAGAAGCCTGCCGCACAATGCTGATCTTCCTCTTCAAAGCCAAAGAGTCTATCTTTCACTGCTTTCCAGTGTCACTGGGGATGCTCATGTGTTCAAAGCTGCCTTCTCTGGATCGATGATGACAACAGGTTTCTGAGGACGCTGATTGACTCAAACATAACCCCTCTGAGGTCCAAATAAGTGGTGGTCTTGACGACCGTGATGCTTCCAGAACATGGCTAGCACTCTTGCCTTTTAAAGGAAGGCAGTTACAGTGCAGACGGGCTTTGATCTCCTAAATTTTGAGAGAAGAGCAACTTGCTTGAAGTAAAAACTGTCCAGCTTTCGGCTTCCATATTCTGCCTCGAAAAAGAACCATACGAAAGCCCAGACTGTACATTGGTTTGAAGTTATTTGCCCTTACATGCATGAAAGAAGGACTCAAAAAGAGGTGGAAGCAGTGAATTCATTACAGAGAATCTCAATGATCCTCTCTGATGAATTGGACATAACTACAATGGGACGAGGGCAAGAGGAGGTGGCAGGACTCGTGCCCACCCTGACTGCCAAATTTGGAGAGCTTTGGGATTCCTGTTCCTTTCACAATTTAGGCAGGAAGGCCTGATTATTTCCCATATTGTGAGAGTCATTCCATTTCCCTTGTTGTCTCTGAATATATCACACTCCCTGGATGCTGTATCAATTCTCCATGCTAATGGTCATCTCACGCTCCAGCCACCATATAGAGTTGTTTTTCATGTCTGGATATTCTCAGCTCTCATATCTTACTATCATAATTTCTTATTCAAAGATGAGAGAACTTTTTGATAAAGTCCAATTAAAATCTGTCTTTTCATCAGCCTGGTCTGTGATTCGGACCTTCACGTTGTTTACACTGTTTTGATTTATTTGCATGCTGAGAGATTCACAAGAAGTATAGTTGGCTCAGAGATACAATTCCAACGTCCATCAAGCATTTCACTTCCATGCAGGCCTCCAAACCAATCAGCTGGGACAAAATGGGAAGCATGTTCCCGAGGAGCATAAATAATGCAGCAGACACATGAAGCTTTCACGTGTAACAGGGGTGAAGGCAATTACTGATCAGAGCAACCAATTCCCAACTAACAGAAAAAGATTCAGAGATAAGTTGCATATAACACAGAGACATGATGAAAGAAAATCCTCAGATTTCCCCAAAGATCCAGAGAAATGTTATGATCACCAACATTGTACATGGGTAGGGAATTCGAATGAACAACACCTCCTGCTCTCCAAATGACATACACCATTCCCAACCAGAAGTTCGCAAGAGAATTTTGGATTGCCATCCACCAGTTTAGTTCATGTTGCCATTTCCTATACTTCAGAGAAATAAGAATTGCTCACATTACATATTCAAAGATATTACCTGTCTTGGGATTAAGTGGAGTTGCTCAAGGTCCAGACATTGTCTGCTTTTTGATGGATGTCTCTCTTGATTCTATCATCCATAATGCTGTTGCTGTGCTTGGGTGAAAAATATTTTCTCATGATGAATCGGAAGATGATACACCTCTAGGGAACTGTTTGCTCAGCCATGTCTTCTAAAAGATGTGAAAGCAACATCCGAGATTCTGTCAGGCCCCATCCTTCTTAAAGCAGATACAGTGTGCTAGGAGATGTGGAATAGAAGATGTCAGGACAAAGGAGTATGAGAGAGAGGCACCATGACATCCCCATGCTACTCTCCATCTGCCCGTAGTAAATCGAAGGGAAAACTACTGTCTCCACTTATGTTATTGTCTAAAGGACAGAGACTGGCAGCTTGGTAGAAGCAATCAGGAAGGAAAGGTGTCATTGTAAGACAAGCCAAAATAGAGGAAGGAAGAAACAGGTAAAGGTTGGATGGAAAGGGTGGGTATGCTAGGTAGTCTGCATAATGTGGCTATCAAGGCAGACAGTGTTGTGTGGAAAACTTAGCATCCCTGATAACTTTTATTTCTCTACTGTTACAGGACAGAATCCTGGAGGTCTTCTTATTCTTCATGCAGAAAAGGTAAGCACCGAGTGTCTATCTCTTGGCTCAATCATTTTTGCAAAGTCTGGGGATTTCTAAAAGTCCCATCTTGGACTTCATAATTTCACAGAGTTTAAGTTCTAAGGTGATACTCTCTTGACCATTATGTTTTTGTTCCTGCCCATGTCCTTAAGTCTATCACTATTCAGTTTTGACATACTAGGTCTCATCGAGGGGAATTCCCTTCTCAGCTAGTGAAAAATTTTAGAAATATCACCATTGAGTGACTTCAGGTGTGTGAAGGTTATTCAAAAATGACTCTTAAAACCACCATTCTATTCAATCTTTCTGATGTATGGTAAATTTGGGATGCTCAATTTTCATGTATCCCATGATTTAAGGGTTTTTCACCTCACCTCCATTCACCCAACACTTCTTTCCACCCGTTTTGAGCAGTCCTCTTCTTGAGAATTGCCGCCGAGCCCACCCTTGAATGTAGCCATCTAGCATACTGAGAAGCAAGATAAGTGTTTTGCTACTCTGTCTTTAATTTATGTGATTTCAGAAATTTCCCCCTTTCAGTTTCACAAAAAAAATCTTCAGACTTCCAGGTTACTGGTGCATCTGGGTGTGTTTCTTTTCATGGAGAGCCTCTCCAAATGGCAGCTTGATCATATATATTTTATAAAAAGCATTTTATCTCAAATCTGAAAAGTAGGTTTGTGTGGAGCGATTGTGGGTTCCAAAGCTCAGAGAAAGGATCAGAGTCAAGTCCTATATAATATTTACCTAATATGGAAGTTGAAGCTGAACCTTTGTTAATATTCATGAAATAAAAGAGCATGTTGTCACAAGAGACACACAAACACAAAAAACTCTACCAGAAAGATAAAATTGATTTTAAATTCATTGGTTATAATTGCCTATTATTGTTGGTTCCGCTGGCTTTCCTCTCATGACAAGAGGGCAGAGACAGCCATGTGGTTGAGGTTGTTAGGCTAAGAATTTCAACATGAAAGCAACATGGACACTGGCAAGACTGACTGCAATGTCCATAGAGGTAAACTGAGGAAAGAATTGGCTGCTAGAAAGGGTGGAGGATAAGGCATAAAACAATGTTGATGATCATGATGATGATGATGGTGATGGTGATGGTGATGGTGATTTTGATGATGATGATGACACACTGAAATAGGAGGAATTGGAAACTATCAAAAACTTCCATCTTGAATAGGTAATCAAGAAATCCAGGAACATTTTTGCCCTTTGAAACATATTAAGTACACCCCTGTATTTTTGTTGCATTTTATTTTATACTTTTCTTCTTTTTGTCCATGAAGCTAGTTGTCAAGATCAAATTCAATTCATCAAAATTCATCATGTGTTTATCTTGTGTTCTGTTCCTGTGGCACAATAGAGTGTTGATATTTGTTGATGACTAATGGGCTATAACGTATAGGAGAAAATGTCTTCATGATCTCCTTGATGCTTTACCTCAGTTGAGATCCTGAGAAAGAAGCCTGCCGCACAATGCTGATCTTCCTCTTCAAAGCCAAAGAGTCTATCTTTCACTGCTTTCCAGTGTCACTGGGGATGCTCATGTGTTCAAAGCTGCCTTCTCTGGATCGATGATGACAACAGGTTTCTGAGGACGCTGATTGACTCAAACATAACCCCTCTGAGGTCCAGATAAGTGGTGGTCTTGACGACCGTGATGCTTCCAGAACATGGCTAGCACTCTTGCCTTTTAAAGGAAGGCAGTTACAGTGCAGACGGGCTTTGATCTCCTAAATTTTGAGAGAAGAGCAACTTGCTTGAAGTAAAAACTGTCCAGCTTTCGGCTTCCATATTCTGCCTCGAAAAAGAACCATACGAAAGCCCAGACTGTACATTGGTTTGAAGTTATTTGCCCTTACATGCATGAAAGAAGGACTCAAAAAGAGGTGGAAGCAGTGAATTCATTACAGAGAATCTCAATGATCCTCTCTGATGAATTGGACATAACTACAATGGGACGAGGGCAAGAGGAGGTGGCAGGACTCGTGCCCACCCTGACTGCCAAATTTGGAGAGCTTTGGGATTCCTGTTCCTTTCACAATTTAGGCAGGAAGGCCTGATTATTTCCCATATTGTGAGAGTCATTCCATTTCCCTTGTTGTCTCTGAATATATCACACTCCCTGGATGCTGTATCAATTCTCCATGCTAATGGTCATCTCACGCTCCAGCCACCATATAGAGTTGTTTTTCATGTCTGGATATTCTCAGCTCTCATATCTTACTATCATAATTTCTTATTCAAAGATGAGAGAACTTTTTGATAAAGTCCAATTAAAATCTGTCTTTTCATCAGCCTGGTCTGTGATTCGGACCTTCACGTTGTTTACACTGTTTTGATTTATTTGCATGCTGAGAGATTCACAAGAAGTATAGTTGGCTCAGAGAAACAATTCCAACGTCCATCAAGCATTTCACTTCCATGCAGGCCTCCAAACCAATCAGCTGGGACAAAATGGGAAGCATGTTCCCGAGGAGCATAAATAATGCAGCAGACACATGAAGCTTTTACGTGTAACAGGGGTGAAGGCAATCACTGATCAGAGCAACCAATTCCCAACTAACAGAAAAAGATTCAGAGATAAGTTGCATATAACACAGAGACATGATGAAAGAAAATCCTCAGATTTCCCCAAAGATCCAGAGAAATGTTATGATCACCAACATTGTACATGGGTAGGGAATTCGAATGAACAACACCTCCTGCTCTCCAAATGACATACACCATTCCCAACCAGAAGTTCGCAAGAGAATTTCGGATTGCCATCCACCAGTTTAGTTCATGTTGCCATTTCCTATACTTCAGAGAAATAAGAATTGCTCACATTACATATTCAAAGATATTACCTGTCTTGGGATTAAGTGGAGTTGCTCAAGGTCCAGACATTGTCTGCTTTTTGATGGATGTCTCTCTTGATTCTATCATCCATAATGCTGTTGCTGTGCTTGGGTGAAAAATATTTTCTCATGATGAATCGGAAGATGATACACCTCTAGGGAACTGTTTGCTCAGCCATGTCTTCTAAAAGATGTGAAAGCAACATCCGAGATTCTGTCAGGCCCCATCCTTCTTAAAGCAGATACAGTGTGCTAGGAGATGTGGAATAGAAGATGTCAGGACAAAGGAGTATGAGAGAGAGGCACCATGACATCCCCATGCTACTCTCCATCTGCCCGTAGTAAATCGAAGGGAAAACTACTGTCTCCACTTAGGTTATTGTCTAAAGGACAGAGACTGGCAGCTTGGTAGAAGCAATCAGGAAGGAAAGGTGTCATTGTAAGACAAGCCAAAATAGAGGAAGGAAGAAACAGGTAAAGGTTGGATGGAAAGGGTGGGTATGCTAGGTAGTCTGCATAATGTGGCTATCAAGGCAGACAGTGTTGTGTGGAAAACTTAGCATCCCTGATAACTTTTATTTCTCTACTGTTACAGGACAGAATCCTGGAGGTCTTCTTATTCTTCATGCAGAAAAGGTAAGCACCGAGTGTCTATCTCTTGGCTCAATCATTTTTGCAAAGTCTGGGGATTTCTAAAAGTCCCATCTTGGACTTCATAATTTCACAGAGTTTAAGTTCTAAGGTGATACTCTCTTGACCATTATGTTTTTGTTCCTGCCCATGTCCTTAAGTCTATCACTCTTCAGTTTTGACATACTAGGTCTCATCGAGGGGAATTCCCTTCTCAGCTAGTGAAA
The DNA here is from genome assembly GCF_018167655.1 of Microtus oregoni. Lineage (NCBI taxonomy): Eukaryota > Metazoa > Chordata > Mammalia > Rodentia > Cricetidae > Microtus > Microtus oregoni. The sequence continues at coordinate 33,029,281 of NW_024543059.1, read as the reverse complement.
AATTTTAGAAATATCACCATTGAGTGACTTCAGGTGTGTGAAGGTTATTCAAAAATGTCTCTTAAAACCACCATTCTATTCAATCTTTCTGATGTATGGTAAATTTGGGATGCTCAATTTTCATGTATCCCATGATTTAAGGGTTTTTCACCTCACCTCCATTCACCCAACACTTCTTTCCACCCGTTTTGAGCAGTCCTCTTCTTGAGAATTGCCGCCGAGCCCACCCTTGAATGTAGCCATCTAGCATACTGAGAAGCAAGATAAGTGTTTTGCTACTCTGTCTTTAATTTATGTGATTTCAGAAATTTCCCCCTTTCAGTTTCACAAAAAAAATCTTCAGACTTCCAGGTTACTGGTGCATCTGGGTGTGTTTCGTTTCATGGAGAGCCTCTCCAAATGGCAGCTTGATCATATATATTTTATAAAAAGCATTTTATCTCAAATCTGAAAAGTAGGTTTGTGTGGAGCGATTGTGGGTTCCAAAGCTCAGAGAAAGGATCAGAGTCAAGTCCTATATAATATTTACCTAATATGGAAGTTGAAGCTGAACCTTTGTTAATATTCATGAAATAAAAGAGCATGTTGTCACAAGAGACACACAAACACAAAAAACTCTACCAGAAAGATAAAATTGATTTTAAATTCATTGGTTATAATTGCCTATTATTGTTGGTTCCGCTGGCTTTCCTCTCATGACAAGAGGGCAGAGACAGCCATGTGGTTGAGGTTGTTAGGCTAAGAATTTCAACATGAAAGCAACATGGACACTGGCAAGACTGACTGCAATGTCCATAGAGGTAAACTGAGGAAAGAATTGGCTGCTAGAAAGGGTGGAGGATAAGGCATAAAACAATGTTGATGATCATGATGATGATGATGGTGATGGTGATGGTGATGGTGATTTTGATGATGATGATGACACACTGAAATAGGAGGAATTGGAAACTATCAAAAACTTCCATCTTGAATAGGTAATCAAGAAATCCAGGAACATTTTTGCCCTTTGAAACATATTAAGTACACCCCTGTATTTTTGTTGCTTTTTATTTTATACTTTTCTTCTTTTTGTCCATGAAGCTAGTTGTCAAGATCAAATTCAATTCATCAAAATTCATCATGTGTTTATCTTGTGTTCTGTTCCTGTGGCACAATAGAGTGTTGATATTTGTTGATGACTAATGGGCTATAACGTATAGGAGAAAATGTCTTCATGATCTCCTTGATGCTTTACCTCAGTTGAGATCCTGAGAAAGAAGCCTGCCGCACAATGCTGATCTTCCTCTTCAAAGCCAAAGAGTCTATCTTTCACTGCTTTCCAGTGTCACTGGGGATGCTCATGTGTTCAAAGCTGCCTTCTCTGGATCGATGATGACAACAGGTTTCTGAGGACGCTGATTGACTCAAACATAACCCCTCTGAGGTCCAAATAAGTGGTGGTCTTGACGACCGTGATGCTTCCAGAACATGGCTAGCACTCTTGCCTTTTAAAGGAAGGCAGTTACAGTGCAGACGGGCTTTGATCTCCTAAATTTTGAGAGAAGAGCAACTTGCTTGAAGTAAAAACTGTCCAGCTTTCGGCTTCCATATTCTGCCTCGAAAAAGAACCATACGAAAGCCCAGACTGTACATTGGTTTGAAGTTATTTGCCCTTACATGCATGAAAGAAGGACTCAAAAAGAGGTGGAAGCAGTGAATTCATTACAGAGAATCTCAATGATCCTCTCTGATGAATTGGACATAACTACAATGGGACGAGGGCAAGAGGAGGTGGCAGGACTCGTGCCCACCCTGACTGCCAAATTTGGAGAGCTTTGGGATTCCTGTTCCTTTCACAATTTAGGCAGGAAGGCCTGATTATTTCCCATATTGTGAGAGTCATTCCATTTCCCTTGTTGTCTCTGAATATATCACACTCCCTGGATGCTGTATCAATTCTCCATGCTAATGGTCATCTCACGCTCCAGCCACCATATAGAGTTGTTTTTCATGTCTGGATATTCTCAGCTCTCATATCTTACTATCATAATTTCTTATTCAAAGATGAGAGAACTTTTTGATAAAGTCCAATTAAAATCTGTCTTTTCATCAGCCTGGTCTGTGATTCGGACCTTCACGTTGTTTACACTGTTTTGATTTATTTGCATGCTGAGAGATTCACAAGAAGTATAGTTGGCTCAGAGATACAATTCCAACGTCCATCAAGCATTTCACTTCCATGCAGGCCTCCAAACCAATCAGCTGGGACAAAATGGGAAGCATGTTCCCGAGGAGCATAAATAATGCAGCAGACACATGAAGCTTTCACGTGTAACAGGGGTGAAGGCAATTACTGATCAGAGCAACCAATTCCCAACTAACAGAAAAAGATTCAGAGATAAGTTGCATATAACACAGAGACATGATGAAAGAAAATCCTCAGATTTCCCCAAAGATCCAGAGAAATGTTATGATCACCAACATTGTACATGGGTAGGGAATTCGAATGAACAACACCTCCTGCTCTCCAAATGACATACACCATTCCCAACCAGAAGTTCGCAAGAGAATTTTGGATTGCCATCCACCAGTTTAGTTCATGTTGCCATTTCCTATACTTCAGAGAAATAAGAATTGCTCACATTACATATTCAAAGATATTACCTGTCTTGGGATTAAGTGGAGTTGCTCAAGGTCCAGACATTGTCTGCTTTTTGATGGATGTCTCTCTTGATTCTATCATCCATAATGCTGTTGCTGTGCTTGGGTGAAAAATATTTTCTCATGATGAATCGGAAGATGATACACCTCTAGGGAACTGTTTGCTCAGCCATGTCTTCTAAAAGATGTGAAAGCAACATCCGAGATTCTGTCAGGCCCCATCCTTCTTAAAGCAGATACAGTGTGCTAGGAGATGTGGAATAGAAGATGTCAGGACAAAGGAGTATGAGAGAGAGGCACCATGACATCCCCATGCTACTCTCCATCTGCCCGTAGTAAATCGAAGGGAAAACTACTGTCTCCACTTATGTTATTGTCTAAAGGACAGAGACTGGCAGCTTGGTAGAAGCAATCAGGAAGGAAAGGTGTCATTGTAAGACAAGCCAAAATAGAGGAAGGAAGAAACAGGTAAAGGTTGGATGGAAAGGGTGGGTATGCTAGGTAGTCTGCATAATGTGGCTATCAAGGCAGACAGTGTTGTGTGGAAAACTTAGCATCCCTGATAACTTTTATTTCTCTACTGTTACAGGACAGAATCCTGGAGGTCTTCTTATTCTTCATGCAGAAAAGGTAAGCACCGAGTGTCTATCTCTTGGCTCAATCATTTTTGCAAAGTCTGGGGATTTCTAAAAGTCCCATCTTGGACTTCATAATTTCACAGAGTTTAAGTTCTAAGGTGATACTCTCTTGACCATTATGTTTTTGTTCCTGCCCATGTCCTTAAGTCTATCACTATTCAGTTTTGACATACTAGGTCTCATCGAGGGGAATTCCCTTCTCAGCTAGTGAAAAATTTTAGAAATATCACCATTGAGTGACTTCAGGTGTGTGAAGGTTATTCAAAAATGACTCTTAAAACCACCATTCTATTCAATCTTTCTGATGTATGGTAAATTTGGGATGCTCAATTTTCATGTATCCCATGATTTAAGGGTTTTTCACCTCACCTCCATTCACCCAACACTTCTTTCCACCCGTTTTGAGCAGTCCTCTTCTTGAGAATTGCCGCCGAGCCCACCCTTGAATGTAGCCATCTAGCATACTGAGAAGCAAGATAAGTGTTTTGCTACTCTGTCTTTAATTTATGTGATTTCAGAAATTTCCCCCTTTCAGTTTCACAAAAAAAATCTTCAGACTTCCAGGTTACTGGTGCATCTGGGTGTGTTTCTTTTCATGGAGAGCCTCTCCAAATGGCAGCTTGATCATATATATTTTATAAAAAGCATTTTATCTCAAATCTGAAAAGTAGGTTTGTGTGGAGCGATTGTGGGTTCCAAAGCTCAGAGAAAGGATCAGAGTCAAGTCCTATATAATATTTACCTAATATGGAAGTTGAAGCTGAACCTTTGTTAATATTCATGAAATAAAAGAGCATGTTGTCACAAGAGACACACAAACACAAAAAACTCTACCAGAAAGATAAAATTGATTTTAAATTCATTGGTTATAATTGCCTATTATTGTTGGTTCCGCTGGCTTTCCTCTCATGACAAGAGGGCAGAGACAGCCATGTGGTTGAGGTTGTTAGGCTAAGAATTTCAACATGAAAGCAACATGGACACTGGCAAGACTGACTGCAATGTCCATAGAGGTAAACTGAGGAAAGAATTGGCTGCTAGAAAGGGTGGAGGATAAGGCATAAAACAATGTTGATGATCATGATGATGATGATGGTGATGGTGATGGTGATGGTGATTTTGATGATGATGATGACACACTGAAATAGGAGGAATTGGAAACTATCAAAAACTTCCATCTTGAATAGGTAATCAAGAAATCCAGGAACATTTTTGCCCTTTGAAACATATTAAGTACACCCCTGTATTTTTGTTGCATTTTATTTTATACTTTTCTTCTTTTTGTCCATGAAGCTAGTTGTCAAGATCAAATTCAATTCATCAAAATTCATCATGTGTTTATCTTGTGTTCTGTTCCTGTGGCACAATAGAGTGTTGATATTTGTTGATGACTAATGGGCTATAACGTATAGGAGAAAATGTCTTCATGATCTCCTTGATGCTTTACCTCAGTTGAGATCCTGAGAAAGAAGCCTGCCGCACAATGCTGATCTTCCTCTTCAAAGCCAAAGAGTCTATCTTTCACTGCTTTCCAGTGTCACTGGGGATGCTCATGTGTTCAAAGCTGCCTTCTCTGGATCGATGATGACAACAGGTTTCTGAGGACGCTGATTGACTCAAACATAACCCCTCTGAGGTCCAGATAAGTGGTGGTCTTGACGACCGTGATGCTTCCAGAACATGGCTAGCACTCTTGCCTTTTAAAGGAAGGCAGTTACAGTGCAGACGGGCTTTGATCTCCTAAATTTTGAGAGAAGAGCAACTTGCTTGAAGTAAAAACTGTCCAGCTTTCGGCTTCCATATTCTGCCTCGAAAAAGAACCATACGAAAGCCCAGACTGTACATTGGTTTGAAGTTATTTGCCCTTACATGCATGAAAGAAGGACTCAAAAAGAGGTGGAAGCAGTGAATTCATTACAGAGAATCTCAATGATCCTCTCTGATGAATTGGACATAACTACAATGGGACGAGGGCAAGAGGAGGTGGCAGGACTCGTGCCCACCCTGACTGCCAAATTTGGAGAGCTTTGGGATTCCTGTTCCTTTCACAATTTAGGCAGGAAGGCCTGATTATTTCCCATATTGTGAGAGTCATTCCATTTCCCTTGTTGTCTCTGAATATATCACACTCCCTGGATGCTGTATCAATTCTCCATGCTAATGGTCATCTCACGCTCCAGCCACCATATAGAGTTGTTTTTCATGTCTGGATATTCTCAGCTCTCATATCTTACTATCATAATTTCTTATTCAAAGATGAGAGAACTTTTTGATAAAGTCCAATTAAAATCTGTCTTTTCATCAGCCTGGTCTGTGATTCGGACCTTCACGTTGTTTACACTGTTTTGATTTATTTGCATGCTGAGAGATTCACAAGAAGTATAGTTGGCTCAGAGAAACAATTCCAACGTCCATCAAGCATTTCACTTCCATGCAGGCCTCCAAACCAATCAGCTGGGACAAAATGGGAAGCATGTTCCCGAGGAGCATAAATAATGCAGCAGACACATGAAGCTTTTACGTGTAACAGGGGTGAAGGCAATCACTGATCAGAGCAACCAATTCCCAACTAACAGAAAAAGATTCAGAGATAAGTTGCATATAACACAGAGACATGATGAAAGAAAATCCTCAGATTTCCCCAAAGATCCAGAGAAATGTTATGATCACCAACATTGTACATGGGTAGGGAATTCGAATGAACAACACCTCCTGCTCTCCAAATGACATACACCATTCCCAACCAGAAGTTCGCAAGAGAATTTCGGATTGCCATCCACCAGTTTAGTTCATGTTGCCATTTCCTATACTTCAGAGAAATAAGAATTGCTCACATTACATATTCAAAGATATTACCTGTCTTGGGATTAAGTGGAGTTGCTCAAGGTCCAGACATTGTCTGCTTTTTGATGGATGTCTCTCTTGATTCTATCATCCATAATGCTGTTGCTGTGCTTGGGTGAAAAATATTTTCTCATGATGAATCGGAAGATGATACACCTCTAGGGAACTGTTTGCTCAGCCATGTCTTCTAAAAGATGTGAAAGCAACATCCGAGATTCTGTCAGGCCCCATCCTTCTTAAAGCAGATACAGTGTGCTAGGAGATGTGGAATAGAAGATGTCAGGACAAAGGAGTATGAGAGAGAGGCACCATGACATCCCCATGCTACTCTCCATCTGCCCGTAGTAAATCGAAGGGAAAACTACTGTCTCCACTTAGGTTATTGTCTAAAGGACAGAGACTGGCAGCTTGGTAGAAGCAATCAGGAAGGAAAGGTGTCATTGTAAGACAAGCCAAAATAGAGGAAGGAAGAAACAGGTAAAGGTTGGATGGAAAGGGTGGGTATGCTAGGTAGTCTGCATAATGTGGCTATCAAGGCAGACAGTGTTGTGTGGAAAACTTAGCATCCCTGATAACTTTTATTTCTCTACTGTTACAGGACAGAATCCTGGAGGTCTTCTTATTCTTCATGCAGAAAAGGTAAGCACCGAGTGTCTATCTCTTGGCTCAATCATTTTTGCAAAGTCTGGGGATTTCTAAAAGTCCCATCTTGGACTTCATAATTTCACAGAGTTTAAGTTCTAAGGTGATACTCTCTTGACCATTATGTTTTTGTTCCTGCCCATGTCCTTAAGTCTATCACTCTTCAGTTTTGACATACTAGGTCTCATCGAGGGGAATTCCCTTCTCAGCTAGTGAAAAATTTTAGAAATATCACCATTGAGTGACTTCAGGTGTGTGAAGGTTATTCAAAAATGTCTCTTAAAACCACCATTCTATTCAATCTTTCTGATGTATGGTAAATTTGGGATGCTCAATTTTCATGTATCCCATGATTTAAGGGTTTTTCACCTCACCTCCATTCACCCAACACTTCTTTCCACCCGTTTTGAGCAGTCCTCTTCTTGAGAATTGCCGCCGAGCCCACCCTTGAATGTAGCCATCTAGCATACTGAGAAGCAAGATAAGTGTTTTGCTACTCTGTCTTTAATTTATGTGATTTCAGAAATTTCCCCCTTTCAGTTTCACAAAAAAAATCTTCAGACTTCCAGGTTACTGGTGCATCTGGGTGTGTTTCGTTTCATGGAGAGCCTCTCCAAATGGCAGCTTGATCATATATATTTTATAAAAAGCATTTTATCTCAAATCTGAAAAGTAGGTTTGTGTGGAGCGATTGTGGGTTCCAAAGCTCAGAGAAAGGATCAGAGTCAAGTCCTATATAATATTTACCTAATATGGAAGTTGAAGCTGAACCTTTGTTAATATTCATGAAATAAAAGAGCATGTTGTCACAAGAGACACACAAACACAAAAAACTCTACCAGAAAGATAAAATTGATTTTAAATTCATTGGTTATAATTGCCTATTATTGTTGGTTCCGCTGGCTTTCCTCTCATGACAAGAGGGCAGAGACAGCCATGTGGTTGAGGTTGTTAGGCTAAGAATTTCAACATGAAAGCAACATGGACACTGGCAAGACTGACTGCAATGTCCATAGAGGTAAACTGAGGAAAGAATTGGCTGCTAGAAAGGGTGGAGGATAAGGCATAAAACAATGTTGATGATCATGATGATGATGATGGTGATGGTGATGGTGATGGTGATTTTGATGATGATGATGACACACTGAAATAGGAGGAATTGGAAACTATCAAAAACTTCCATCTTGAATAGGTAATCAAGAAATCCAGGAACATTTTTGCCCTTTGAAACATATTAAGTACACCCCTGTATTTTTGTTGCATTTTATTTTATACTTTTCTTCTTTTTGTCCATGAAGCTAGTTGTCAAGATCAAATTCAATTCATCAAAATTCATCATGTGTTTATCTTGTGTTCTGTTCCTGTGGCACAATAGAGTGTTGATATTTGTTGATGACTAATGGGCTATAACGTATAGGAGAAAATGTCTTCATGATCTCCTTGATGCTTTACCTCAGTTGAGATCCTGAGAAAGAAGCCTGCCGCACAATGCTGATCTTCCTCTTCAAAGCCAAAGAGTCTATCTTTCACTGCTTTCCAGTGTCACTGGGGATGCTCATGTGTTCAAAGCTGCCTTCTCTGGATCGATGATGACAACAGGTTTCTGAGGACGCTGATTGACTCAAACATAACCCCTCTGAGGTCCAGATAAGTGGTGGTCTTGACGACCGTGATGCTTCCAGAACATGGCTAGCACTCTTGCCTTTTAAAGGAAGGCAGTTACAGTGCAGACGGGCTTTGATCTCCTAAATTTTGAGAGAAGAGCAACTTGCTTGAAGTAAAAACTGTCCAGCTTTCGGCTTCCATATTCTGCCTCGAAAAAGAACCATACGAAAGCCCAGACTGTACATTGGTTTGAAGTTATTTGCCCTTACATGCATGAAAGAAGGACTCAAAAAGAGGTGGAAGCAGTGAATTCATTACAGAGAATCTCAATGATCCTCTCTGATGAATTGGACATAACTACAATGGGACGAGGGCAAGAGGAGGTGGCAGGACTCGTGCCCACCCTGACTGCCAAATTTGGAGAGCTTTGGGATTCCTGTTCCTTTCACAATTTAGGCAGGAAGGCCTGATTATTTCCCATATTGTGAGAGTCATTCCATTTCCCTTGTTGTCTCTGAATATATCACACTCCCTGGATGCTGTATCAATTCTCCATGCTAATGGTCATCTCACGCTCCAGCCACCATATAGAGTTGTTTTTCATGTCTGGATATTCTCAGCTCTCATATCTTACTATCATAATTTCTTATTCAAAGATGAGAGAACTTTTTGATAAAGTCCAATTAAAATCTGTCTTTTCATCAGCCTGGTCTGTGATTCGGACCTTCACGTTGTTTACACTGTTTTGATTTATTTGCATGCTGAGAGATTCACAAGAAGTATAGTTGGCTCAGAGAAACAATTCCAACGTCCATCAAGCATTTCACTTCCATGCAGGCCTCCAAACCAATCAGCTGGGACAAAATGGGAAGCATGTTCCCGAGGAGCATAAATAATGCAGCAGACACATGAAGCTTTTACGTGTAACAGGGGTGAAGGCAATCACTGATCAGAGCAACCAATTCCCAACTAACAGAAAAAGATTCAGAGATAAGTTGCATATAACACAGAGACATGATGAAAGAAAATCCTCAGATTTCCCCAAAGATCCAGAGAAATGTTATGATCACCAACATTGTACATGGGTAGGGAATTCGAATGAACAACACCTCCTGCTCTCCAAATGACATACACCATTCCCAACCAGAAGTTCGCAAGAGAATTTCGGATTGCCATCCACCAGTTTAGTTCATGTTGCCATTTCCTATACTTCAGAGAAATAAGAATTGCTCACATTACATATTCAAAGATATTACCTGTCTTGGGATTAAGTGGAGTTGCTCAAGGTCCAGACATTGTCTGCTTTTTGATGGATGTCTCTCTTGATTCTATCATCCATAATGCTGTTGCTGTGCTTGGGTGAAAAATATTTTCTCATGATGAATCGGAAGATGATACACCTCTAGGGAACTGTTTGCTCAGCCATGTCTTCTAAAAGATGTGAAAGCAACATCCGAGATTCTGTCAGGCCCCATCCTTCTTAAAGCAGATACAGTGTGCTAGGAGATGTGGAATAGAAGATGTCAGGACAAAGGAGTATGAGAGAGAGGCACCATGACATCCCCATGCTACTCTCCATCTGCCCGTAGTAAATCGAAGGGAAAACTACTGTCTCCACTTAGGTTATTGTCTAAAGGACAGAGACTGGCAGCTTGGTAGAAGCAATCAGGAAGGAAAGGTGTCATTGTAAGACAAGCCAAAATAGAGGAAGGAAGAAACAGGTAAAGGTTGGATGGAAAGGGTGGGTATGCTAGGTAGTCTGCATAATGTGGCTATCAAGGCAGACAGTGTTGTGTGGAAAACTTAGCATCCCTGATAACTTTTATTTCTCTACTGTTACAGGACAGAATCCTGGAGGTCTTCTTATTCTTCATGCAGAAAAGGTAAGCACCGAGTGTCTATCTCTTGGCTCAATCATTTTTGCAAAGTCTGGGGATTTCTAAAAGTCCCATCTTGGACTTCATAATTTCACAGAGTTTAAGTTCTAAGGTGATACTCTCTTGACCATTATGTTTTTGTTCCTGCCCATGTCCTTAAGTCTATCACTCTTCAGTTTTGACATACTAGGTCTCATCGAGGGGAATTCCCTTCTCAGCTAGTGAAAAATTTTAGAAATATCACCATTGAGTGACTTCAGGTGTGTGAAGGTTATTCAAAAATGTCTCTTAAAACCACCATTCTATTCAATCTTTCTGATGTATGGTAAATTTGGGATGCTCAATTTTCATGTATCCCATGATTTAAGGGTTTTTCACCTCACCTCCATTCACCCAACACTTCTTTCCACCCGTTTTGAGCAGTCCTCTTCTTGAGAATTGCCGCCGAGCCCACCCTTGAATGTAGCCATCTAGCATACTGAGAAGCAAGATAAGTGTTTTGCTACTCTGTCTTTAATTTATGTGATTTCAGAAATTTCCCCCTTTCAGTTTCACAAAAAAAATCTTCAGACTTCCAGGTTACTGGTGCATCTGGGTGTGTTTCGTTTCATGGAGAGCCTCTCCAAATGGCAGCTTGATCATATATATTTTATAAAAAGCATTTTATCTCAAATCTGAAAAGTAGGTTTGTGTGGAGCGATTGTGGGTTCCAAAGCTCAGAGAAAGGATCAGAGTCAAGTCCTATATAATATTTACCTAATATGGAAGTTGAAGCTGAACCTTTGTTAATATTCATGAAATAAAAGAGCATGTTGTCACAAGAGACACACAAACACAAAAAACTCTACCAGAAAGATAAAATTGATTTTAAATTCATTGGTTATAATTGCCTATTATTGTTGGTTCCGCTGGCTTTCCTCTCATGACAAGAGGGCAGAGACAGCCATGTGGTTGAGGTGGTTAGGCTAAGAATTTCAACATGAAAGCAACATGGACACTGGCAAGACTGACTGCAATGTCCATAGAGGTAAACTGAGGAAAGAATTGGCTGCTAGAAAGGGTGGAGGATAAGGCATAAAACAATGTTGATGATCATGATGATGATGATGGTGATGGTGATGGTGATGGTGATTTTGATGATGATGATGACACACTGAAATAGGAGGAATTGGAAACTATCAAAAACTTCCATCTTGAATAGGTAATCAAGAAATCCAGGAACATTTTTGCCCTTTGAAACATATTAAGTACACCCCTGTATTTTTGTTGCATTTTATTTTATACTTTTCTTCTTTTTGTCCATGAAGCTAGTTGTCAAGATCAAATTCAATTCATCAAAATTCATCATGTGTTTATCTTGTGTTCTGTTCCTGTGGCACAATAGAGTGTTGATATTTGTTGATGACTAATGGGCTATAACGTATAGGAGAAAATGTCTTCATGATCTCCTTGATGCTTTACATCAGTTGAGATCCTGAGAAAGAAGCCTGCCGCACAATGCTGATCTTCCTCTTCAAAGCCAAAGAGTCTATCTTTCACTGCTTTCCAGTGTCACTGGGGATGCTCATGTGTTCAAAGCTGCCTTCTCTGGATCGATGATGACAACAGGTTTCTGAGGACGCTGATTGACTCAAACATAACCCCTCTGAGGTCCAGATAAGTGGTGGTCTTGACGACCGTGATGCTTCCAGAACATGGCTAGCACTCTTGCCTTTTAAAGGAAGGCAGTTACAGTGCAGACGGGCTTTGATCTCCTAAATTTTGAGAGAAGAGCAACTTGCTTGAAGTAAAAACTGTCCAGCTTTCGGCTTCCATATTCTGCCTCGAAAAAGAACCATACGAAAGCCCAGACTGTACATTGGTTTGAAGTTATTTGCCCTTACATGCATGAAAGAAGGACTCAAAAAGAGGTGGAAGCAGTGAATTCATTACAGAGAATCTCAATGATCCTCTCTGATGAATTGGACATAACTACAATGGGACGAGGGCAAGAGGAGGTGGCAGGACTCGTGCCCACCCTGACTGCCAAATTTGGAGAGCTTTGGGATTCCTGTTCCTTTCACAATTTAGGCAGGAAGGCCTGATTATTTCCCATATTGTGAGAGTCATTCCATTTCCCTTGTTGTCTCTGAATATATCACACTCCCTGGATGCTGTATCAATTCTCCATGCTAATGGTCATCTCACGCTCCAGCCACCATATAGAGTTGTTTTTCATGTCTGGATATTCTCAGCTCTCATATCTTACTATCATAATTTCTTATTCAAAGATGAGAGAACTTTTTGATAAAGTCCAATTAAAATCTGTCTTTTCATCAGCCTGGTCTGTGATTCGGACCTTCACGTTGTTTACACTGTTTTGATTTATTTGCATGCTGAGAGATTCACAAGAAGTATAGTTGGCTCAGAGAAACAATTCCAACGTCCATCAAGCATTTCACTTCCATGCAGGCCTCCAAACCAATCAGCTGGGACAAAATGGGAAGCATGTTCCCGAGGAGCATAAATAATGCAGCAGACACATGAAGCTTTCACGTGTAACAGGGGTGAAGGCAATCACTGATCAGAGCAACCAATTCCCAACTAACAGAAAAAGATTCAGAGATAAGTTGCATATAACACAGAGACATGATGAAAGAAAATCCTCAGATTTCCCCAAAGATCCAGAGAAATGTTATGATCACCAACATTGTACATGGGTAGGGAATTCGAATGAACAACACCTCCTGCTCTCCAAATGACATACACCATTCCCAACCAGAAGTTCGCAAGAGAATTTTGGATTGCCATCCACCAGTTTAGTTCATGTTGCCATTTCCTATACTTCAGAGAAATAAGAATTGCTCACATTACATATTCAAAGATATTACCTGTCTTGGGATTAAGTGGAGTTGCTCAAGGTCCAGACATTGTCTGCTTTTTGATGGATGTCTCTCTTGATTCTATCATCCATAATGCTGTTGCTGTGCTTGGGTGAAAAATATTTTCTCATGATGAATCGGAAGATGATACACCTCTAGGGAACTGTTTGCTCAGCCATGTCTTCTAAAAGATGTGAAAGCAACATCCGAGATTCTGTCAGGCCCCATCCTTCTTAAAGCAGATACAGTGTGCTAGGAGATGTGGAATAGAAGATGTCAGGACAAAGGAGTATGAGAGAGAGGCACCATGACATCCCCATGCTACTCTCCATCTGCCCGTAGTAAATCGAAGGGAAAACTACTGTCTCCACTTAGGTTATTGTCTAAAGGACAGAGACTGGCAGCTTGGTAGAAGCAATCAGGAAGGAAAGGTGTCATTGTAAGACAAGCCAAAATAGAGGAAGGAAGAAACAGGTAAAGGTTGGATGGAAAGGGTGGGTATGCTAGGTAGTCTGCATAATGTGGCTATCAAGGCAGACAGTGTTGTGTGGAAAACTTAGCATCCCTGATAACTTTTATTTCTCTACTGTTACAGGACAGAATCCTGGAGGTCTTCTTATTCTTCATGCAGAAAAGGTAAGCACCGAGTGTCTATCTCTTGGCTCAATCATTTTTGCAAAGTCTGGGGATTTCTAAAAGTCCCATCTTGGACTTCATAATTTCACAGAGTTTAAGTTCTAAGGTGATACTCTCTTGACCATTATGTTTTTGTTCCTGCCCATGTCCTTAAGTCTATCACTCTTCAGTTTTGACATACTAGGTCTCATCGAGGGGAATTCCCTTCTCAGCTAGTGAAAAATTTTAGAAATATCACCATTGAGTGACTTCAGGTGTGTGAAGGTTATTCAAAAATGTCTCTTAAAACCACCATTCTATTCAATCTTTCTGATGTATGGTAAATTTGGGATGCTCAATTTTCATGTATCCCATGATTTAAGGGTTTTTCACCTCACCTCCATTCACCCAACACTTCTTTCCACCCGTTTTGAGCAGTCCTCTTCTTGAGAATTGCCGCCGAGCCCACCCTTGAATGTAGCCATCTAGCATACTGAGAAGCAAGATAAGTGTTTTGCTACTCTGTCTTTAATTTATGTGATTTCAGAAATTTCCCCCTTTCAGTTTCACAAAAAAAATCTTCAGACTTCCAGGTTACTGGTGCATCTGGGTGTGTTTCTTTTCATGGAGAGCCTCTCCAAATGGCAGCTTGATCATATATATTTTATAAAAAGCATTTTATCTCAAATCTGAAAAGTAGGTTTGTGTGGAGCGATTGTGGGTTCCAAAGCTCAGAGAAAGGATCAGAGTCAAGTCCTATATAATATTTACCTAATATGGAAGTTGAAGCTGAACCTTTGTTAATATTCATGAAATAAAAGAGCATGTTGTCACAAGAGACACACAAACACAAAAAACTCTACCAGAAAGATAAAATTGATTTTAAATTCATTGGTTATAATTGCCTATTATTGTTGGTTCCGCTGGCTTTCCTCTCATGACAAGAGGGCAGAGACAGCCATGTGGTTGAGGTTGTTAGGCTAAGAATTTCAACATGAAAGCAACATGGACACTGGCAAGACTGACTGCAATGTCCATAGAGGTAAACTGAGGAAAGAATTGGCTGCTAGAAAGGGTGGAGGATAAGGCATAAAACAATGTTGATGATCATGATGATGATGATGGTGATGGTGATGGTGATGGTGATTTTGATGATGATGATGACACACTGAAATAGGAGGAATTGGAAACTATCAAAAACTTCCATCTTGAATAGGTAATCAAGAAATCCAGGAACATTTTTGCCCTTTGAAACATATTAAGTACACCCCTGTATTTTTGTTGCATTTTATTTTATACTTTTCTTCTTTTTGTCCATGAAGCTAGTTGTCAAGATCAAATTCAATTCATCAAAATTCATCATGTGTTTATCTTGTGTTCTGTTCCTGTGGCACAATAGAGTGTTGATATTTGTTGATGACTAATGGGCTATAACGTATAGGAGAAAATGTCTTCATGATCTCCTTGATGCTTTACCTCAGTTGAGATCCTGAGAAAGAAGCCTGCTGCACAATGCTGATCTTCCTCTTCAAAGCCAAAGAGTCTATCTTTCACTGCTTTCCAGTGTCACTGGGGATGCTCATGTGTTCAAAGCTGCCTTCTCTGGATCGATGATGACAACAGGTTTCTGAGGACGCTGATTGACTCAAACATAACCCCTCTGAGGTCCAGATAAGTGGTGGTCTTGACGACCGTGATGCTTCCAGACCATGGCTAGCACTCTTGCCTTTTAAAGGAAGGCAGTTACAGTGCAGACGGGCTTTGATCTCCTAAATTTTGAGAGAAGAGCAACTTGCTGGAAGTGAAAACTGTCCAGCTTTCGGCTTCCATATTCTGCCTCGAAAAAGAACCATACGAAAGCCCAGACTGTACATTGGTTTGAAGTTATTTGCCCTTACATGCATGAAAGAAGGACTCAAAAAGAGGTGGAATCATCGAATACATTACAGAGAATCTCAATGATCCTCTCTGATGAATTGGACATAACTACAATGGGACGAGGGCAAGAGGAGGTGGCAGGACTCGTGCCCACCCTGACTGCCAAATTTGGAGAGCTTTGGGATTCCTGTTCCTTTCACAATTTAGGCAGGAAGGCCTGATTATTTCCCATATTGTGAGAGTCATTCCATTTCCCTTGTTGTCTCTGAATATATCACACTCCCTGGATGCTGTATCAATTCTCCATGCTAATGGTCATCTCACGCTCCAGCCACCATATAGGGTTGTTTTTCATGTCTGGATATTCTCAGCTATCATATCTTACTATCATAATTTCTTATTCAAAGATGAGAGAACTTTTTGATAAAGTCCAATTACAATCTGTCTTTTCATCAGCCTGGTCTGTGATTCGGACCTTCACGTTGTTTACACTGTTTTGATTTATTTGCATGCTGAGAGATTCACAAGAAGTATAGTTGGCTCATAGATACAATTCCAACGTCCATCAAGCATTTCACTTCCATGCAGGCCTCCAAACCAATCAGCTGGGACAAAATGGGAAGCATGTTCCCGAGGAGCATAAATAATGCAGCAGACACATGAAGCTTTCATGTGTAACAGGGGTGAAGGCAATCACTGATCAGAGCAACCAATTCCCAACTAACAGAAAAAGATTCAGAGATAAGTTGCATATAACACAGAGACATGATGAAAGAAAACCCTCAGATTTCCCCAAAGATGCAGAGAAATGTTATGATCACCAACATTGTACATGGGTAGGGAATTCGAATGAACAACACCTCCTGCTCTCCAAATGACATACACCATTCCCAACCAGAAGTTCGCAAGAGAATTTCGGATTGCCAT
This sequence comes from Microtus oregoni, assembly GCF_018167655.1. NCBI lineage: Eukaryota > Metazoa > Chordata > Mammalia > Rodentia > Cricetidae > Microtus > Microtus oregoni. Next base: position 33,012,754 of record NW_024543059.1, on the reverse strand, counting down.
CCACCAGTTTAGTTCATGTTGCCATTTCCTATACTTCAGAGAAATAAGAATTGCTCACATTACATATTCAAAGATATTACCTGTCTTGGGATTAAGTGGAGTTGCTCAAGGTCCAGACATTGTCTGCTTTTTGATGGATGTCTCTCTTGATTCTATCATCCATAATGCTGTTGCTGTGCTTGGGTGAAAAATATTTTCTCATGATGAATCGGAAGATGATACACCTCTAGGGAACTGTTTGCTCAGTCATGTCTTCTAAAAGATGTGAAAGCAACATCCGAGATTCTGTCAGGCCCCATCCTTCTTAAAGCAGATACAGTGTGCTAGGAGATGTGGAATAGAAGATGTCAGGACAAAGGAGTATGAGAGAGAGGCACCATGACATCCCCATGCTACTCTCCATCTGCCCATAGTAAATCGAAGGGAAAACTATTGTCTCCACTTAGGTTATTGTCTAAAGGACAGAGACTGGCAGCTTGGTAGAAGCAATCAGGAAGGAAAGGTGTCATTGTAAGACAAGCCAAAAGAGAGGAAGGAAGAAACAGGTAAAGGTTGGATGGAAAGGGTGGGTATGCTAGGTAGTCTGCATAATGTGGCTATCAAGGCAGACAGTGTTGTGTGGAAAACTTAGCATCCCTGATAACTTTTATTTCTCTACTGTTACAGGACAGAATCCTGGGGGTCTTCTTATTCTTCATGCAGAAAAGGTAAGCACCGAGTCTCTATCTCTTGTCTCAATCATTTTTGCAATGTCTGGGAATTTCTAAAAGTCCCATCTTGGACTTCATAATTTCACAGAGTTTAAGTTCTAAGGTGATACTCTCTTGACCATTATGTTTTTGTTCCTGCCCATGTCCTTAAGTCTATCACTCTTCATTTTTGACATACTAGGTCTCATAGAGGGGAATACCCTTCTCAGCTAGTGAAAAATTTTAGAAATATCACCATTGAGTGACCTCAGGTGTGTGAAGGTTATTCAAAAATGTCTCTTAAAACCACCATTCTATTCAATCTTTCTGATGTATGGTAAATTTGGGATGCTCAATTTTCATGTATCCCATGATTTAAGGGTTTTTCACCTCACGTCCTTTCACACAACACTTCTTTCCACCCGTTTTGAGCAGTCCTCTTCTTGAGAATTGCTGCCGAGCCCACCCTTGAATGTAGCCATCTAGCATACTGAGAAGCAAGATAAGTGTTTTGCTACTCTGTCTTTAATTTATGTGATTTCAGAAATTTCCCCCTTTCAGTTTCACAAAAAAAATCTTCAGACTTCCAGGTTACTGGTGCATCTGGGTGTGTTTCTTTTCATGGAGAGCCTCTCCAAATGGCAGCTTGATCATATATGTTTTATAAAAAGCATTTTATCTCAAATCTGAAAAGTAGGTTTATGTGGAGCGATTGTGGGTTCCAAAGCTCAGAGAAAGGATCAGAGTCAAGTCCTATATAATATTTACCTAATATGGAAGTTGAAGCTGTACCTTTGTTAATATTCATGAAATAAAAGAGCATGTTGTCACAAGAGACACACAAACACAAAAAACTCTACCAGAAAGATAAAATTGATTTTAAATTCATTGGTTATAATTGCCTATTATTGTTGGTTCCGCTGGCTTTCCTCTCATGACAAGAGGGCAGATACAGCCATGTGGTTGAGGTTGTTAGGCTAAGAATTTCAACATGAAAGCAACATGGACACTGGCAAGACTGACTGCAATGTCCATAGAGGTAAACTGAGGAAAGAATTGGCTGCTAGAAAGGGTGGAGGATAAGGCATAAAACAATGTTGATGATCATGATGATGATGATGGTGATGGTGATGGTGATGGTGATTTTGATGATGATGATGACACACTGAAATAGGAGGAATTGGAAACTATCAAAAACTTCCATCTTGAATAGGTAATCAAGAAATCCAGGAACATTTTTGCCCTTTGAAACATATTAAGTACACCCCTGTATTTTTGTTGCATTTTATTTTATACTTTTTTCTTTTTGTCCATGAAGCTAGTTGTCAAGATCAAATTCAATTCATCCAAATTCATCATGTGTTTATCTTGTGTTCTGTTCCTGTGGCACAATAGAGTATTGATATTTGTTGATGACTAATGGGCTATAACGTATAGGAGAAAATGTCTTGATGATCTCCTTGATGCTTTACCTCAGTTGAGATCCTGAGAAAGAAGCCTGCTGCACAATGCTGATCTTCCTCTTCAAAGCCAAAGAGTCAATCTTTCACTGCATTCCAGTGTCACTGGGGATGCTCATGTGTTCAAAGCTGCCTTTTCTGGATCGATGATGACAACAGGTTTCTGAGGACGCTGATTGACTCAAACATAACCCCTCTGAGGTCCAGATAAGTGGTGGTCTTGACGACCGTGATGCTTCCAGAACATGGCTAGCACTCTTGCCTTTTAAAGGAAGGCAGTTACAGTGCAGACGGGCTTTGATCTCCTAAATTTTGAGAGAAGAGCAACGTGCTGGAAGTGAAAACTGTCCAGCTTTCGGCTTCCATATTCTGCCTCGAAAAAGAACCATACGAAAGCCCAGACTGTACATTGGTTTGAAGTTATTTGCCCTTACATGCATGAAAGAAGGACTCAAAAAGAGGTGGAATCAGTGAATACATTACAGAGAATCTCAATGATCCTCTCTGATGAATTGGACATAATTACAATGGGACGAGGGCAAGAGGAGGTGGCAGGACTCGTGCCCACCCTGACTGCCAAATTTGGAGAGCTTTGGGATTCCTGTTCCTTTCACAATTTAGGCAGGAAGGCCTGATTATTTCCCATATTGTGAGAGTCATTCCATTTCCCTTGTTGTCTCTGAATATATCACACTCCCTGGATGCTGTATCAATTCTCCATGCTAATGGTCATCTCACGCTCCAGCCACCATATAGGGTTGTTTTTCATGTCTGGATATTCTCAGCTCTCATATCTTACTATCATAATTTCTTATTCAAAGATGAGAGAACTTTTTGATAAAGTCCAATTAAAATCTGTCTTTTCATCAGCCTGGTCTGTGATTCGGACCTTCACGTTGTTTACACTGTTTTGATTTATTTGCATGCTGAGAGATTCACAAGAAGTATAGTTGGCTCATAGATACAATTCCAACGTCCATCAAGCATTTCACTTCCATGCAGGCCTCCAAACCAATCAGCTGGGACAAAATGGGAAGCATGTTCCCGAGGAGCATAAATAATGCAGCAGACACATGAAGCTTTCATGTGTAACAGGGGTGAAGGCAATCACTGATCAGAGCAACCAATTCCCAACTAACAGAAAAAGATTCAGAGATAAGTTGCATATAACACAGAGACATGATGAAAGAAAACCCTCAGATTTCCCCAAAGATGCAGAGAAATGTTATGATCACCAACATTGTACATGGGTAGGGAATTCGAATGAACAACACCTCCTGCTCTCCAAATGACATACACCATTCCCAACCAGAAGTTCGCAAGAGAATTTCGGATTGCCATCCACCAGTTTAGTTCATGTTGCCATTTCCTATACTTCAGAGAAATAAGAATTGCTCACATTACATATTCAAAGATATTACCTGTCTTGGGATTAAGTGGAGTTGCTCAAGGTCCAGACATTGTCTGCTTTTTGATGGATGTCTCTCTTGATTCTATCATCCATAATGCTGTTGCTGTGCTTGGGTGAAAAATATTTTCTCATGATGAATCGGAAGATGATACACCTCTAGGGAACTGTTTGCTCAGTCATGTCTTCTAAAAGATGTGAAAGCAACATCCGAGATTCTGTCAGGCCCCATCCTTCTTAAAGCAGATACAGTGTGCTAGGAGATGTGGAATAGAAGATGTCAGGACAAAGGAGTATGAGAGAGAGGCACCATGACATCCCCATGCTACTCTCCATCTGCCCATAGTAAATCGAAGGGAAAACTATTGTCTCCACTTAGGTTATTGTCTAAAGGACAGAGACTGGCAGCTTGGTAGAAGCAATCAGGAAGGAAAGGTGTCATTGTAAGACAAGCCAAAAGAGAGGAAGGAAGAAACAGGTAAAGGTTGGATGGAAAGGGTGGGTATGCTAGGTAGTCTGCATAATGTGGCTATCAAGGCAGACAGTGTTGTGTGGAAAACTTAGCATCCCTGATAACTTTTATTTCTCTACTGTTACAGGACAGAATCCTGGGGGTCTTCTTATTCTTCATGCAGAAAAGGTAAGCACCGAGTCTCTATCTCTTGTCTCAATCATTTTTGCAATGTCTGGGAATTTCTAAAAGTCCCATCTTGGACTTCATAATTTCACAGAGTTTAAGTTCTAAGGTGATACTCTCTTGACCATTATGTTTTTGTTCCTGCCCATGTCCTTAAGTCTATCACTCTTCATTTTTGACATACTAGGTCTCATAGAGGGGAATACCCTTCTCAGCTAGTGAAAAATTTTAGAAATATCACCATTGAGTGACCTCAGGTGTGTGAAGGTTATTCAAAAATGTCTCTTAAAACCACCATTCTATTCAATCTTTCTGATGTATGGTAAATTTGGGATGCTCAATTTTCATGTATCCCATGATTTAAGGGTTTTTCACCTCACGTCCTTTCACACAACACTTCTTTCCACCCGTTTTGAGCAGTCCTCTTCTTGAGAATTGCTGCCGAGCCCACCCTTGAATGTAGCCATCTAGCATACTGAGAAGCAAGATAAGTGTTTTGCTACTCTGTCTTTAATTTATGTGATTTCAGAAATTTCCCCCTTTCAGTTTCACAAAAAAAATCTTCAGACTTCCAGGTTACTGGTGCATCTGGGTGTGTTTCTTTTCATGGAGAGCCTCTCCAAATGGCAGCTTGATCATATATGTTTTATAAAAAGCATTTTATCTCAAATCTGAAAAGTAGGTTTATGTGGAGCGATTGTGGGTTCCAAAGCTCAGAGAAAGGATCAGAGTCAAGTCCTATATAATATTTACCTAATATGGAAGTTGAAGCTGTACCTTTGTTAATATTCATGAAATAAAAGAGCATGTTGTCACAAGAGACACACAAACACAAAAAACTCTACCAGAAAGATAAAATTGATTTTAAATTCATTGGTTATAATTGCCTATTATTGTTGGTTCCGCTGGCTTTCCTCTCATGACAAGAGGGCAGATACAGCCATGTGGTTGAGGTTGTTAGGCTAAGAATTTCAACATGAAAGCAACATGGACACTGGCAAGACTGACTGCAATGTCCATAGAGGTAAACTGAGGAAAGAATTGGCTGCTAGAAAGGGTGGAGGATAAGGCATAAAACAATGTTGATGATCATGATGATGATGATGGTGATGGTGATGGTGATGGTGATTTTGATGATGATGATGACACACTGAAATAGGAGGAATTGGAAACTATCAAAAACTTCCATCTTGAATAGGTAATCAAGAAATCCAGGAACATTTTTGCCCTTTGAAACATATTAAGTACACCCCTGTATTTTTGTTGCATTTTATTTTATACTTTTTTCTTTTTGTCCATGAAGCTAGTTGTCAAGATCAAATTCAATTCATCCAAATTCATCATGTGTTTATCTTGTGTTCTGTTCCTGTGGCACAATAGAGTATTGATATTTGTTGATGACTAATGGGCTATAACGTATAGGAGAAAATGTCTTGATGATCTCCTTGATGCTTTACCTCAGTTGAGATCCTGAGAAAGAAGCCTGCTGCACAATGCTGATCTTCCTCTTCAAAGCCAAAGAGTCAATCTTTCACTGCATTCCAGTGTCACTGGGGATGCTCATGTGTTCAAAGCTGCCTTTTCTGGATCGATGATGACAACAGGTTTCTGAGGACGCTGATTGACTCAAACATAACCCCTCTGAGGTCCAGATAAGTGGTGGTCTTGACGACCGTGATGCTTCCAGAACATGGCTAGCACTCTTGCCTTTTAAAGGAAGGCAGTTACAGTGCAGACGGGCTTTGATCTCCTAAATTTTGAGAGAAGAGCAACGTGCTGGAAGTGAAAACTGTCCAGCTTTCTGCTTCCATATTCTGCCTCGAAAAAGAACCATACGAAAGCCCAGACTGTACATTGGTTTGAAGTTATTTGCCCTTACGTGCATGAAAGAAGGACTCAAAAAGAGGTGGAATCAGTGAATACATTACAGAGAATCTCAATGATCCTCTCTGATGAATTGGACATAATTACAATGGGACGAGGGCAAGAGGAGGTGGCAGGACTCGTGCCCACCCTGACTGCCAAATTTGGAGAGCTTTGGGATTCCTGTTCCTTTCACAATTTAGGCAGGAAGGCCTGATTATTTCCCATATTGTGAGAGTCATTCCATTTCCCTTGTTGTCTCTGAATATATCACACTCCCTGGATGCTGTATCAATTCTCCATGCTAATGGTCGTCTCACGCTCCAGCCACCATATAGGGTTGTTTTTCATGTCTGGATATTCTCACCTCTCATATCTTACTATCATAATTTCTTATTCAAAGATGAGAGAACTTTTTGATAAAGTCCAATTAAAATCTGTCTTTTCATCAGCCTGGTCTGTGATTCGGACCTTCACGTTGTTTACACTGTTTTGATTTATTTGCATGCTGAGAGATTCACAAGAAGTATAGTTGGCTCATAGATACAATTCCAATGTCCATCAAGCATTTCACTTCCATGCAGGCCTCCAAACCAATCAGCTGGGACAAAATGGGAAGCATGTTCCCGAGGAGCATAAATAATGCAGCAGACACATGAAGCTTTCACGTGTAACAGGGGTGAAGGCAATCACTGATCAGAGCAACCAATTCCCAACTAACAGAAAAAGATTCAGAGATAAGTTGCATATAACACAGAGACATGATGAAAGAAAATCCTCAGATTTCCCCAAAGATCCAGAGAAATGTTATGATCACCAACATTGTACATGGGTAGGGAATTCGAATGAACAACACCTCCTGCTCTCCAAATGACATACAGCATTCCCAACCAGAAGTTCGCAAGAGAATTTCGGATTGCCATCCACCAGTTTAGTTCATGTTGCCATTTCCTATACTTCAGAGAAATAAGAATTGCTCACATTACATATTCAAAGATATTACCTGTCTTGGGATTAAGTGGAGTTGCTCAAGGTCCAGACATTGTCTGCTTTTTGATGGATGTCTCTCTTTATTCTATCATCCATAATGCTGTTGCTGTGCTTGGGTGAAAAATATTTTCTCATGATGAATCGGAAGATGATACACCTCTAGGGAACTGTTTGCTCAGCCATGTCTTCTAAAAGATGTGAAAGCAACATCCGAGATTCTGTCAGGCCCCATCCTTCTTAAAGCAGATACAGTGTGCTAGGAGATGTGGAATAGAAGATGTCAGGACAAAGGAGTATGAGAGAGAGGCACCATGACATCCCCATGCTACTCTCCATCTGCCCGTAGTAAATCGAAGGGAAAACTATTGTCTCCACTTAGGTTATTGTCTAAAGGACAGAGACTGGCAGCTTGGTAGAAGCAATCAGGAAGGAAAGGTGTCATTGTAAGACAAGCCAAAATAGAGGAAGGAAGAAACAGGTAAAGGTTGGATGGAAAGGGTGGGTATGCTAGGTAGTCTGCATAATGTGGCTATCAAGGCAGACAGTGTTGTGTGGAAAACTTAGCATCCCTGATAATGTTCATTTCTCTACTGTTACAGGACAGAATCCTGGAGGTCTTCTTATTCTTCATGCAGAAAAGGTAAGCACCGAGTGTCTATCTCTTGGCTCAATCATTTTTGCAAAGTCTGGGGATTTCTAAAAGTCACATCTTGGACTTCATAATTTCACAGAGTTTAAGTTCTAAGGTGATACTCTCTTGACCATTATGTTTTTGTTCCTGCCCATGTCCTTAAGTCTATCACTCTTCAGTTTAGACATACTAGGTCTCATCGAGGGGAATTCCCTTCTCAGCTAGTGAAAAATTTTAGAAATATCACCATTGAGTGACCTCAGGTGTTAAGGTTATTCAAAAATGTCTCTTAAAACCACCATCCTATTCAATCTTTCTGATGTATGGTAAATTTGGGATGCTCAATTTTCATGTATCCCATGATTTAAGGGTTTTTCACCTCACCTCCATTCACCCAACACTTCTTTCCACCCGTTTTGAGCAGTCCTCTTCTTGAGAATTGCTGCCGAGCCCACCCTTGAATGTAGCCATCTAGCATACTGAGAAGCAAGATAAGTGTTTTGCTACTCTGTCTTTAATTTATGTGATTTCAGAAATTTCCCCCTTTCAGTTTCACAAAAAAAATCTTCAGACTTCCAGGTTACTGGTGCATCTGGGTGTGTTTCTTTTCATGGAGATCCTATTAATTATATATGTTTTGTAAAAAGCATTTTATCTCAAATCTGAAAAGTCGGTGTGTGTGGAGCGATTGTGGGTTCCAAAGCTCAGAGAAAGGATCAGAGTCAAGTCCTATATAATATGTACCTAATATGGAAGTTGAAGCTGAACCTTTGTTAATATTCATGAAATAAAAGAGCATGTTGTCACAAGAGACACACAAACACAAAAAACTCTACCAGAAAGATAAAATTGATTTTAAATTCATTGGTTATAATTGCCTATTATTGTTGGTTCCGCTGGCTTTCCTCTCATGACAATAGGGCAGAGAAAGCCATGTGGTTGAGGTGGTTAGGCTAAGAATTTCAACATGAAAGCAACATGGACACTGGCAAGACTGACTGCAATGTCCATAGAGGTAAACTGAGGAAAGAATTGGCTGCTAGAAAGGGTGGAGGATAAGGCATAAAACAATGTTGATGATCATGATGATGATGATGGTGATGGTGATGGTGATGATGACACACTGAATTAGGAGGAATTGGAAACTATCAAAAACTTCCATCTTGAATAGAGAATCAAGAAATCCGGGAACATTTTTGCCCTTTGAAACATATTATATACACCCCTGTATTTCTGTTGCATTTTATTTTATACTCTTCTTCTTTTTGTCCATGAAGCTAGTTGTCAAGATCAAATTCAATTCATCCAAATTCATCATGTGTTTATCTTGTTTTCTGTTCCTGTGGCACAATAGAGTGTTCATATTTGTTGATGACTAATGGGCTATAACGTATAGGAGAAAATGTCTTGATGATCTCCTTGATGCTTTACCTCAGTTGAGATCCTGAGAAAGAAGCCTGCTGCACAATGCTGATCTTCCCCTTCAACGCCAAAGAGTCTATCTTTCACTGCTTTCCAGTGTCACTGGGGGTGCTCATGTGTTCAAAGCTGCCTTCTCTGGATCGATGATGACAACAGGTTTCTGAGGACGCTGATTGACTCAAACATAACCCCTCTGAGGTCCAGATAAGTGGTGGTCTTGACGACCGTGATGCTTCCAGAACATGGCTAGCACTCTTGCCTTTTAAAGGAAGGCAGTTACAGTGCAGACGGGCTTTTATCTCCTAAATTTTGAGAGAAGAGCAACTTGCTGGAAGTGAAAACTGTCCAGCTTTCTGCTTCCATATTCTGCCTCGAAAAAGAACCATTCGAAAGCCCAGACTGTACATTGGTTTGAAGTTATTTGCCCTTACATGCATGAAAGAAGGACTCAAAAAGAGGTGGAAGCAGTGAATTCATTACAGAGAATCTCAATGATCCTCTCTGATGAATTGGACATAACTACAATGGGACAAGGCAAGAGGAGGTGGCAGGACTCGTGCCCACCCTGACTGCCAAATTTGGAGAGCTTTTGGATTCCTGTTCCTTTCACAATTTAGGCACGAGGCCTGATTATTTCCCATATTGTGAGAGTCATTCCATTTCCCTTGTTGTCTCTGAATATATCACACTCCCTGGATGCTGTATCAATTCTCCATGCTAATGGTCATCTCACACTCCAGCCACCATATAGAGTTGTTTTTCATGTCTGGATATTCTCAGCTATCATATCTTACTATCATAATTTCTTCTTCAAAGATGAGAGAACTTTTTGATAAAGTCCAATTAAAATCTGTCTTTTCATCAGCCTGGTCTGTGATTCGGACCTTCACGTTTTTTATACTGTTTTGATTTATTTGCATGCTGAGAGATTCACAAGAAGTATAGTTGGCTCATAGATACAATTCCATCGTCCATCAAGCATTTCACTTCCATGCAGGCCTCCAAACCAATCAGCTGGGACAAAATGGGAAGCATGTTCCTGAGGAGCATAAATAATGCAGCAGACACATGAAGCTTTTACGTGTAACAGGGGTGAAGGCAATCACTGATCAGAGCAACCAATTCCCAACTAACAGAAAAAGATTCAGAGATAAGTTGCATAAACACAGAGACATGATGAAAGAAAATCCTCAGATTTCCCCAAAGATCCAGAGAAATGTTATGATCACCAACATTGTACATGGGTAGGGAATTCGAATGAACAACACCTCCTGCTCTCCAAATGACATACACCATTCCCAACCAGAAGTTCGCAAGAGAATTTCAGATTGCCATCCACCAGTTTAGTTCATGTTGCCATTTCCTATACTTCAGAGAAATAAGAATTGCTCACATTACATATTCAAAGCTATTACCTGTCTGGGGATTAAGTGGAGTTGCTCAAGGTCCAGACATTGTCTGCTTTTTGATGGATGTCTCTCTTTATTCTATCATCCATAATGCTGTTGCTGTGCTTGGGTGAAAAATATTTTCTCATGATGAATCGGAAGATGATACACCTCTAGGGAACTGTTTGCTCAGCCATGTCTTCTAAAAGATGTGAAAGCAACATCCGAGATTCTGTCAGGCCCCATCCTTCTTAAAGCAGATACAGTGTGCTAGGAGATGTGGAATAGAAGATGTCAGGACAAAGGAGTATGAGAGAGAGGCACCATGATATCCCCATGCTACTCTCCATCTGCCAGTAGTAAATCGAAGGGAAAACTATTGTCTCCACTTAGGTTATTGTCTAAAGGACAGAGACTGGCAGCTTGGTAGAAGCAATCAGGAAGGAAAGGTGTCATTGTAAGACAAGCCAAAAGAGAGGAAGGAAGAAACAGGTAAAGATTGGATGGAAAGGGTGGGTATGCTAGGTAGTCTGCATAATGTGGCTATCAAGGCAGACAGTGTTGTGTGGAAAACTTAGCATCCCTGATAACTTTTATTTCTCTACTGTTACAGGACAGAATCCTGGAGGTCTTCTTAATCTTCATGCAGAAAAGGTAAGCACCAGTCTCTATCTCTTGACTCAATCATTTTTGCAATGTCTGGGGATTTCTAAAAGTCCCATCTTGGACTTCATAATTTCACAGAGTTTAAGTTCTAAGGTGATACTCTCTTGACCATTATGTTTTTGTTCCTGCCCATGTCCTTAAGTCTATCACTCTTCAGTTTTGACATACTAGGTCTCATAGAGGGGAATTCCCTTCTCCAGCTAGTGAAAAATTATAGAACTATCACCATTGAGTGACCTCAGGTGTGTGAAGGTTATTCAAAAATGTCTCTTAAAACCACCCTCCTATTCAATCTTTCTGATGTATGGTAAATTTGGGATGCTCAATTTTCATGTATCCCATGATTCAAGGGTTTTTCACCTCACCTCCATTCACCCAACACTTCTTTCCACCCTTTTTGCCTTCTCTTCTTTCTGAGCATTGCATCAGATAATTGTATCAGCGTCATTTCCTGTATAATTTTACCTCATAAGGAATTTGAAGCTGAACCCCTGTAAATTTTCATGAAATAAAAGAACATGTTGTTACAAAAGCACACAAATACACTAGACTCCACCATGAAAATAAAATTCAATTTCATTTCATTGGTGATACTTTTCAATTATATTTGCTTTTGCTGTGTTTTCTCCAATGATACTTCCATACTGATAGCTCTATAGTTTAGTTGTTGCAGTACAAAAATATAAGATGCAAGCAACATGGAGTTTTCTAAGCAAGGTCCATTATACTGATGTAAAATTTCAATGATAGAAAGGGTGTTGTCTAAGGAATTACACAATGTTAGTAATGGTAATGAGCAGAAGGATGAGGATGATGATCATAGTGATTACACACTTCAATAAAAGAAATATGAATCTATCAAACTCTTCAATTTTGAATAGATAATCATAAAATCCATAATCCTTTTTTTAACTTTAAAACATATTAAGTAGACCCTCCTATTTTGGGTGCATTTTTTTATATTTTTTTTGTCAAGAATCTAGTTGTCAGGATCTACTTCAACTCGTAAAGGTTCTTGATGTGTTTATATTTATATCAGTTTTTGTGCCACAATAGAGTATTGATATTCGTTGATGTCCATGAATGAAATCCTTAACTTTTTTACATTGTTTGAATTTATTATCACTCTGTGGGATTCACAAACTCTACAGATGTCACATAGGTCCATTCCTACTTCAACAAGCATTTCTTCAGTACCGTGACTCCAAACTAGTCAGGTGAAGCAACAAATGAGAAGCAGATGCCCAGTGTGCATAAATAATGCAGCAGACACCCTAAGTTTTTAATTTTAGAAAGGAGTGAAGGCAAGAACTCAGCTCTGCAACTGATTGCACATTTGAGTATCTCTCTACTTATTTTGATATTAGCTCTTAGCTTGCTATATATTACCTTTATTATGTTAAGGTATGCTCCTTGTAGCCCTGTTCTCTCTAAGACTTTTATCTTGAAGGGGTGTTGAATTTTGTTGCATACTTTTTCAACACCAAATTAGATGATCAATTGATTTTTCCTTTTAGTTTGTTTATATGATGGATTACATTGATACATTTTCATATATTGTACAACCCCTGCATACCTGGGGAGAAGCCTACTTGATCATGGTGTATGATATATCTGATATGTTCTTAGATTCTGTTTGCCAGTATTTTATTTTAGTATTGTTGCATAAATGTTCATGAGTGAGATTGGTATTTAATTCTCTTTAATAGTGGTGTCTTTGTGTGGTTTTTGGTATTAGGGTAACTGTAGCCTTATAAAAGGAGTTTGGCAATATTTCTTCTATTTCTCTTGTGTAGAACAATTTCAGGAGTATTGGTAGCAGTTCTTCTTTAAAAATCTTGTATAATTCTGCACTAGTCCTGGGCCTTTTCTGATTAGGAGACTTTATATAAATATTTCTAAAACATTAGTGGTTGTAGATGTTTTTAATTTTTATCTGATCTTGATTTAATTTTAGTAAATGAAATTTACCCAGAAAATTGTCCATTTCTCTTATATTTTCCAATTTTGTGGAGTACAGATTTTTGAAGTATAGCCTGATAACTCTCTGAATTTCCTCTTTGTCTGTTGATATGACCACTTTTTAATTTCTGATTTTGTTAATTTGAACATTTTCACTCTATCATTTGGATATTTTGGGGAAAGTTTTGTTAATTTTGCTGGTTTTTTCAAAGAACCAACTGTTTCATTGATTCTTGTTTATATTCTTTGTTTGGACTTTGCTGATTTTACCTCTTAATTTGATTATTTCTGGACATCTAGTCCTCCTGTGTGAGGTCCAAGAGGTTTAAGGTGATATGTTTCTTATTATTATGAGATTTTTTCCAAATTCTTTACATAGGCATATAGTGCTATGAACTTTTCTCTTAACACTGCTTTAATTGTGTTCCATAAGTTTGGTTATATTACATGGTCATTTCATTGAATTTTAGGAAGTCTTTAATTTCTTTCTTTATTTCTTCCTTGACGTGTGGTAATTTAGATGGGCTTTCTTCAAATTTCATGTGTTTGTGGGATTTCAGATATTAGTGTTGCTGTAAAACTCTAACGTTTTGATTTTTATTGAGATCTACATTTTTCTCTGCTCCCCTCCATGTCTTTATCTCAATTTTAACATTCTCCAAAGGTACCCATGCTCCCAATTAACCTAGTAGAACTTTTCTTTATCTGATTCCCATGAAGGTTAGATCTATGTATATCTCTCTTAGGGTGGTCATTGTTATCTGTGTTCCTAGAATGTGAAACTACATATTCCTCGGTGTCCAGAATGGCACTCCAAATGGACAACCTTGGAAAATTCCAAAGGACATGGACATGAGCCACCGATCTGGGGCCTCAGAATAGGTCACAAGGAGGAGTCATAATGGTGGGTCCTTCTAGGGTTCCCATGACACCTAGAGAAGAACTGGAAATTTAATTCTGTGACTCTTGTTTTCATTACGGCTGATCTTAATCATGAGCAGCGCAGGCCTGTTTTTCATCCCGCCCGGCTCCCACCAGGCTAGCATTACACACAAAATAACAACACGCAAATTGTCTTCATATAAACACTGCTTGGCACATTAGATCTAGCCTCTTACCGGCTAAATCTTACATCTTGATTAAGCCATTTCTAGTAATGTGTGTAGCAACACAAGGTGGTGGCTTACAGGGAAGATTCTAACCTATGTCCATCTTGGGCGAGAACCTCATCCCATCTGCCTCACTTTCCTCTTTCCCAGCATTCTGTTCTGTCTACTCAGCACACCAGATTTTCTGTCCTATCAAAAGGCCAAGAAAGTTTCTTTATTAAATAAACAATGAAAGTGACACATAGACAGATGACCCTCCTACATCAGCTGATGATCCTGATTGGGACTGCCCGAGAATGAAGTTCTAGTCAGCTTTGGCAGTGGCTTTCGAAGCGAATGCCTTGCCATAATGGACTTTCGGGAAGAATTGCCATTTGGCATGTCCGGGACAATTTGGCGGTCCAGAGTTCTTTCCCAGTGCTAATTCAACACAGGGAACACTAGTATATCAAAAGGCACTTGGGCATCCTCAACCTTGCTTCCTCTACCTGTGATTTAGTGAACATGACTTACCTTTCCAGGAAGGCAAAAAGGGAGACAATTCTGGATGCTCTACCAAGAAAGATGGTCTCTTCAGGGCGCTGGAGGCAGGAAGGCAGTCTGATTTTGAGAAGTTTGTAGCACACAGCAGAGGTCATACCTATCATGCATAGCCCCATGCATAGCCATCTTCCCTGGAAGACATTGCCTTCAACATTCTGCCTAGGACTAGGAATATCCCCAGAGATGCAGAGAAGGCCAGACCCAGCACAATCGCTGGTGGTGCAAAAACAGTCATAAGAGAATGGATTCTTTCTCCATTAGTGTGTGGATGATGGGAGGCAGAGTTGAATGAGACACATGGGTAGCATGTCAACTGGAGGCCAGGTCTCAGACCTTAGAATACCTGACGCTGGAAAGGCAAGATTCCAAGGTATCAAAGCCCTTCCTACTGATTGACAATCGGCAGCAGTCTCATGCTAGCAATCAGAGCAGTCAGCAGGAAGAGCATGCTCCTGAGTGACTGAACTTTGCGTGGGCAGGCTAAAAAGGGGCCATCACTCAGGGTTGGCACTAGTCCTTGGGCCATTGATCAGGATATCTCGCGTGGCACAATGATCCCCCTCCACGGAATCATGCTCTCGGGCCCTGGACAGCATCAACAGTCCTTTTCTGGTCATCAAGTGCATGCCGTGGATGGCCCTGACAACACGTTTCTTCTTTCCCAAAGGGGCCGTTAACAAGAACAGAAGGGCTTCTGATCAAATCAGAGCAGGGCATCCATCGTGCTGAACCTTTGTGCCAACCATGTGAATACATACCTCCAAGACACTGTTTGCGGCACTGGTAAGCAATGGTACTTTGTCCAAACCCCAGGCGGAGCTTTGCTCTCTCGAGAGCTGGGTCAATGATGACAAACCAATGTCACGAAGAGAGATGATGACATAAAAATCATGCTCAATAGGATTACGCTGAGGCCCAGACTAAAAGACGGGGGCAGTGTTGTTCCTGGTCTACCTGGGGCCCGCTTGGGCCAGGGTGCAGGCCAAAATCCCCATGCTGTTTCTCCCCATCGCAGACCCGCATTTGGTCCAGGGGCACGACCTTAGAAGAACACTGAGTGCTCCCTCAAATGGCACCTCATGTCAAACTTTGCTCTTGAGCCAGTCTCCATGTCCAAAGCCCAGCTCACGTTCCCATCATCTCTTCTGCCTTTCAGTGACTGGGGATGCTGACTTGGAGCACACGTCAACACACTTTTCTTCAGGTAAGTGGAAAGATTAGCCCATAGGCTTTGATCTCTCCAGGCCCTGTTCCTTCACCTGTTCATATTTCGGAAACTCTAAGAGAAGATACTCAAGTTAGAAGCCCAGGATCCAGTAGTTTTGGCCTTGATTCCTAGAATGTGAAAACCCATAGGCCTCGGTGTCCAGAATGGCATTCCAAATGGACAACCTTGGAAAATTCCAAAGGACATGGACATGAGCCACCGATCTGGGGCCTCAGAATAGGTCACAAGGAGGACTCATAATGGTGGGTCCTTCTACGGTTCCCATGACACCTAGAGAAGAACTGGAAATTTAATTCCGTGACTCTTGTTTTCATTATGGCTGATCTTAGTCTGGAGCAGAGCAGGCTTGTTTTTCGTCCTGCCCGGCTCCCGCCCGGCTAGCTTTACACCAAAAATTGCAACACACAAATTGTCTTCATTTAAACACTGCTTGGCCCATTAGATCTAGCCTCTTACCGGCTAAATCTCACATCTTGATTTACCCATTTCTATTAATGTGTATAGCAACAGGAGGTGTCCATCTTGGGCCATCTTGGGCCAGAGCTTCTTTGCGTTTGCCTCACTTCCCTCCGTCCCAGCATTCTGTTCTGTCTACTCCGCCCACCTGATTTTCTGTGCTATCCATAGGCCAAGAAAGTTTCCTTTTTAAATAACCAATGAAAGTGACACATAGACAGATGACCCTCCTATATCAGCTGATGATCCTGATTGGGACTGCCTGAGAAAGAAGTTCTAGTCAGCTTTGGCAGTGGCTTTCGAAGCGAATGCCTTGCCATAATGGACTTTCGGGATGAATTGCCATTTGGCATGTCCGGGACACATTTGGCGGTGCAGAGTTCTTTCCCAGTGCTAATTCAACACAGGGAACACTAGTATATCAAATGGCACCTGGGCATCCTCAACCTTGCCTCCTCTACCTGTGATTTAGTGAACTTGACCTACCTTTCCAGCAAGGCAAAAAGGGAGACAATTCTGGATGCTCTACCAAGAAAGATGGTCTCTTCAGGGCACTGGAGCCAGGAAGGCAGTCTGGTTTTGAGAAGTATGTAGCCCACAGCAGAGGCCGTGCCTATCATGCATAGCCCCATGCATAGCCATCTTCCCTGGAAGACATTGCCTTCAACATTCTGCCTAGGACTAGGAATATCCCCAGAGATGCAGAGAAGGCCAGACCCAGCACAATCTCTGGTGGTGCAAAAACAGTCATAAGAGAATGGATTCTTTCTCCATTAGTGTGTGGATGATGGGAGGCAGAGTTGAATGAGACACATGGGTAGCATGTCAATGGTAGCCAGGTCTCAGACCTTAGAATGCCTGATGCTGGAAAGGCAAGATTCCAAGGTATCAAAGCCCTGCCTACTGATTGACAATCGGCAGCAGTCTCATGCTAGCAATCAGAGCAGTCAGCGGGAAGAGCATGCTCCTGAGTGACTGGACTTTGCTTGGGCAGGCTAAAAAGTGGCCATCACTCAGGGTTGGCACTAGTCCTCGGGCCATTGATCAGGGATATCTCGAGTTTCACAATGATCCCCCTCCACGGAATCATGCTCTCGGGCCCTGGTCAGCATCAGCAGTCCTTTTCTGGTCATCAAGTGCATGCCGTGGATGGCCCTGACAACACGTTTCTTCTTTCCCAAGGGGGCAGTTAACAAGAACAGAAGGGCTTCTGATCAAATCAGAGCAGGGCATCCATCGTGCTGAACCTTTGTGCCAACCATGTGAATACATACCTCCAAGACACTGTTTGCGGCACTGGTAAGCAATGGTACTTTGTCCAAACCCCAGGCGGAGCTTTGCTCTCTCGAGAGCTGGGTTAATGATGACAAACCAATGTCACGAAGAGAAATGATGACATAAAAATCATGCTCAATAGGATTACGCTGAGGCCCAGACTAAAAGACGGGGGCAGTGTTGTTCCTGGTCTACCTGGGGCCCGCTTGGGCCAGGGTGCAGGCCAAAATCCCCATGCTGTTTCTCCCCATCGCAGACCCGCATTTGGTCCAGGGGCACGACCTTAGAAGAACACTGAGTGCTCCCTCAAATGGCACCTCATGTCAAACGTTGCTCTTGAGCCAGTCTCCATGTCCAAAGCCCAGCTCACGTTCCCATCATCTCTTCTGCCTTTCAGTGACTGGGGATGCTGTCTTGGAGCACACGTCAACACACTTTTCTTCAGGTAAGTGGAAAGATTAGCCCATAGGCTTTGATCTCTCCAGGCCCTGTTCCTTCACCTGTTCATATTTCGGAAACTCTAAGAGAAGATACTCAAGTTAGAAGCCCAGGATCCAGTAGTTTTGGCCTTGATTCCTAGAATGTGAAAACCCATAGGCCTCGGTGTCCAGAATGGCATTCCAAATGGACAACCTTGGAAAATTCCAAAGGACATGGACATGAGCCACCGATCTGGGGCCTCAGAATAGGTCACAAGGAGGACTCATAATGGTGGGTCCTTCTACGGTTCCCATGACACCTAGAGAAGAACTGGAAATTTAATTCTGTGACTCTTGTTTTCATTATGGCCGATCTTAGTCTGGAGCAGAGCAGGCCTGTTTTTCGTCCTGCCTGGCTCCCGCCCGGCTAGCTTTACACCAAAAATTGCAACACACAAATTGTCTTCATTTAAACACTGCTTGGCCCATTAGATCTAGCCTCTTACCGGCTAAATCTCACATCTTGATTTACCCATTTCTATTAATGTGTATAGCAACAGGAGGTGTCCATCTTGGGCCATCTTGGGCCAGAGCTTCTTTGCGTTTGCCTCACTTCCCTCCGTCCCAGCATTCTGTTCTGTCTACTCCGCCCACCTGATTTTCTGTGCTATCCATAGGCCAAGAAAGTTTCCTTTTTAAATAACCAATGAAAGTGACACATAGACAGATGACCCTCCTATATCAGCTGATGATCCTGATTGGGACTGCCTGAGAAAGAAGTTCTAGTCAGCTTTGGCAGTGGCTTTCGAAGCGAATGCCTTGCCATAATGGACTTTCGGGATGAATTGCCATTTGGCATGTCCGGGACACATTTGGCGGTCCAGAGTTCTTTCCCAGTGCTAATTCAACACAGGGAACACTAGTATATCAAATGGCACCTGGGCATCCTCAACCTTGCCTCCTCTACCTGTGATTTAGTGAACTTGACCTACCTTTCCAGCAAGGCAAAAAGGGAGACAATTCTGGATGCTCTACCAAGAAAGATGGTCTCTTCAGGGCGCTGGAGCCAGGAAGGCAGTCTGGTTTTGAGAAGTTTGTAGCCCACAGCAGAGGCCGTGCCTATCATGCATAGCCCCATGCATAGCCATCTTCCCTGGAAGATATTGCCTTCAACATTCTGCCTAGGACTAGGAATATCCCCAGAGATGCAGAGAAGGCCAGACCCAGCACAATCTCTGGTGGTGCAAAAACAGTCATAAGAGAATGGATTCTTTCTCCATTAGTGTGTGGATGATGGGAGGCAGAGTTGAATGAGACACATGGGTAGCATGTCAAGTGGAGGCCAGGTCTCAGCCCTTAGAATGCCTGATGCTGGAAAGGATAGTTTCCAAGGTATCAAAGGCCTGCCTACTGATTGACAATCGGCAGCACTCTCATGCTAGCAATCAGAGCAGTCAGCGGGAAGAGCATGCTCCTGAGTGACTGGACTTTGCTTGGGCAGGCTAAAAAGGGGCCATCACTCAGGGTTGGCACTAGTCCTCGGGCCATTGATCAGGGATATCTCGCGTGGCACAATGATCCCCCTCCACGGAATCATGCTCTCGGGCCCTGGTCAGCATCAGCAGTCCTTTTCTGGTCATCAAGTGCATGCCGTGGATGGCCCTGACAACACGTTTCTTCTTTCCCAAGGGGGCAGTTAACAAGAACAGAAGGGCTTCTGATCAAATCAGAGCAGGGCATCCATCGTGCTGAACCTTTGTGCCAACCATGTGAATACATACCTCCAAGACACTGTTTGCGGCACTGGTAAGCAATGGTACTTTGTCCAAACCCCAGGCGGAGCTTTGCTCTCTCGAGAGCTGGGTCAATGATGACAAACCAATGTCACGAAGAGAGATGATGACATAAAAATCATGCTCAATAGGATTACGCTGAGGCCCAGACTAAAAGACGGGGGCAGTGGGGTTCCTGGTCTACCTGGGGCCCGCTTGGGCCAGGGTGCAGGCCAAAATCCCCATGCTGTTTCTCCCCATCGCAGACCCGCATTTGGTCCAGGGGCACGACCTTAGAAGAACACTGAGTGCTCCCTCAAATGGCACCTCATGTCAAACGTTGCTCTTGAGCCAGTCTCCATGTCCAAAGCCCAGCTCACGTTCCCATCATCTCTTCTGCCTTTCAGTGACTGGGGATGCTGACTTGGAGCACACGTCAACACACTTTTCTTCAGGTAAGTGGAAAGATTAGCCCATAGGCTTTGATCTCTCCAGGCCCTGTTCCTTCACCTGTTCATATTTCGGAAACTCTAAGAGAAGATACTCAAGTTAGAAGCCCAGGATCCAGTAGTTTTGGCCTTGATTCCTAGAATGTGAAAACCCATAGGCCTCGGTGTCCAGAATGGCATTCCAAATGGACAACCTTGGAAAATTCCAAAGGACATGGACATGAGCCACCGATCTGGGGCCTCAGAATAGGTCACAAGGAGGAGTCATAATGGTGGGTCCTTCTACGGTTCCCATGACACCAAGAGAAGAACTGGAAATTTAATTCTGTGACTCTTGTTTTCATTATGGCCGATCTTAGTCTGGAGCAGAGCAGGCCTGTTTTTCGTCCTGCCTGGCTCCCGCCCGGCTAGCTTTACACCAAAAATTGCAACACACAAATTGTCTTCATTTAAACACTGCTTGGCCCATTAGATCTAGCCTCTTACCGGCTAAATCTCACATCTTGATTTACCCATTTCTATTAATGTGTATAGCAACAGGAGGTGTCCATCTTGGGCCATCTTGGGCCAGAGCTTCTTTGCGTTTGCCTCACTTCCCTCCGTCCCAGCATTCTGTTCTGTCTACTCCGCCCACCTGATTTTCTGTGCTATCCATAGGCCAAGAAAGTTTCCTTTTTAAATAACCAATGAAAGTGACACATAGACAGATGACCCTCCTATATCAGCTGATGATCCTGATTGGGACTGCCTGAGAAAGAAGTTCTAGTCAGCTTTGGCAGTGGCTTTCGAAGCGAATGCCTTGCCATAATGGACTTTCGGGATGAATTGCCATTTGGCATGTCCGGGACACATTTGGCGGTCCAGAGTTCTTTCCCAGTGCTAATTCAACACAGGGAACACTAGTATATCAAATGGCACCTGGGCATCCTCAACCTTGCCTCCTCTACCTGTGATTTAGTGAACTTGACCTACCTTTCCAGCAAGGCAAAAAGGGAGACAATTCTGGATGCTCTACCAAGAAAGATGGTCTCTTCAGGGCGCTGGAGCCAGGAAGGCAGTCTGGTTTTGAGAAGTTTGTAGCCCACAGCAGAGGCCGTGCCTATCATGCATAGCCCCATGCATAGCCATCTTCCCTGGAAGATATTGCCTTCAACATTCTGCCTAGGACTAGGAATATCCCCAGAGATGCAGAGAAGGCCAGACCCAGCACAATCTCTGGTGGTGCAAAAACAGTCATAAGAGAATGGATTCTTTCTCCATTAGTGTGTGGATGATGGGAGGCAGAGTTGAATGAGACACATGGGTAGCATGTCAAGTGGAGGCCAGGTCTCAGCCCTTAGAATGCCTGATGCTGGAAAGGATAGTTTCCAAGGTATCAAAGGCCTGCCTACTGATTGACAATCGGCAGCACTCTCATGCTAGCAATCAGAGCAGTCAGCGGGAAGAGCATGCTCCTGAGTGACTGGACTTTGCTTGGGCAGGCTAAAAAGGGGCCATCACTCAGGGTTGGCACTAGTCCTCGGGCCATTGATCAGGGATATCTCGCGTGGCACAATGATCCCCCTCCACGGAATCATGCTCTCGGGCCCTGGTCAGCATCAGCAGTCCTTTTCTGGTCATCAAGTGCATGCCGTGGATGGCCCTGACAACACGTTTCTTCTTTCCCAAGGGGGCAGTTAACAAGAACAGAAGGGCTTCTGATCAAATCAGAGCAGGGCATCCATCGTGCTGAACCTTTGTGCCAACCATGTGAATACATACCTCCAAGACACTGTTTGCGGCACTGGTAAGCAATGGTACTTTGTCCAAACCCCAGGCGGAGCTTTGCTCTCTCGAGAGCTGGGTCAATGATGACAAACCAATGTCACGAAGAGAGATGATGACATAAAAATCATGCTCAATAGGATTACGCTGAGGCCCAGACTAAAAGACGGGGGCAGTGGGGTTCCTGGTCTACCTGGGGCCCGCTTGGGCCAGGGTGCAGGCCAAAATCCCCATGCTGTTTCTCCCCATCGCAGACCCGCATTTGGTCCAGGGGCACGACCTTAGAAGAACACTGAGTGCTCCCTCAAATGGCACCTCATGTCAAACGTTGCTCTTGAGCCAGTCTCCATGTCCAAAGCCCAGCTCACGTTCCCATCATCTCTTCTGCCTTTCAGTGACTGGGGATGCTGACTTGGAGCACACGTCAACACACTTTTCTTCAGGTAAGTGGAAAGATTAGCCCATAGGCTTTGATCTCTCCAGGCCCTGTTCCTTCACCTGTTCATATTTCGGAAACTCTAAGAGAAGATACTCAAGTTAGAAGCCCAGGATCCAGTAGTTTTGGCCTTGATTCCTAGAATGTGAAAACCCATAGGCCTCGGTGTCCAGAATGGCATTCCAAATGGACAACCTTGGAAAATTCCAAAGGACATGGACATGAGCCACCGATCTGGGGCCTCAGAATAGGTCACAAGGAGGAGTCATAATGGTGGGTCCTTCTACGGTTCCCATGACACCAAGAGAAGAACTGGAAATTTCATTCTGTGACTCTTGTTTTCATTATGGCCGATCTTAGTCTGGAGCAGAGCAGGCCTGTTTTTCGTCCTGCCTGGCTCCCGCCCGGCTAGCTTTACACCAAAAATTGCAACACACAAATTGTCTTCATTTAAACACTGCTTGGCCCATTAGATCTAGCCTCTTACCGGCTAAATCTCACATCTTGATTTACCCATTTCTATTAATGTGTATAGCAACAGGAGGTGTCCATCTTGGGCCATCTTGGGCCAGAGCTTCTTTGCGTTTGCCTCACTTCCCTCCGTCCCAGCATTCTGTTCTGTCTACTCCGCCCACCTGATTTTCTGTGCTATCCATAGGCCAAGAAAGTTTCCTTTTTAAATAACCAATGAAAGTGACACATAGACAGATGACCCTCCTATATCAGCTGATGATCCTGATTGGGACTGCCTGAGAAAGAAGTTCTAGTCAGCTTTGGCAGTGGCTTTCGAAGCGAATGCCTTGCCATAATGGACTTTCGGGATGAATTGCCATTTGGCATGTCCGGGACACATTTGGCGGTCCAGAGTTCTTTCCCAGTGCTAATTCAACACAGGGAACACTAGTATATCAAATGGCACCTGGGCATCCTCAACCTTGCCTCCTCTACCTGTGATTTAGTGAACTTGACCTACCTTTCCAGCAAGGCAAAAAGGGAGACAATTCTGGATGCTCTACCAAGAAAGATGGTCTCTTCAGGGCGCTGGAGCCAGGAAGGCAGTCTGGTTTTGAGAAGTTTGTAGCCCACAGCAGAGGCCGTGCCTATCATGCATAGCCCCATGCATAGCCATCTTCCCTGGAAGATATTGCCTTCAACATTCTGCCTAGGACTAGGAATATCCCCAGAGATGCAGAGAAGGCCAGACCCAGCACAATCTCTGGTGGTGCAAAAACAGTCATAAGAGAATGGATTCTTTCTCCATTAGTGTGTGGATGATGGGAGGCAGAGTTGAATGAGACACATGGGTAGCATGTCAAGTGGAGGCCAGGTCTCAGCCCTTAGAATGCCTGATGCTGGAAAGGATAGTTTCCAAGGTATCAAAGGCCTGCCTACTGATTGACAATCGGCAGCACTCTCATGCTAGCAATCAGAGCAGTCAGCGGGAAGAGCATGCTCCTGAGTGACTGGACTTTGCTTGGGCAGGCTAAAAAGGGGCCATCACTCAGGGTTGGCACTAGTCCTCGGGCCATTGATCAGGGATATCTCGCGTGGCACAATGATCCCCCTCCACGGAATCATGCTCTCGGGCCCTGGTCAGCATCAGCAGTCCTTTTCTGGTCATCAAGTGCATGCCGTGGATGGCCCTGACAACACGTTTCTTCTTTCCCAAGGGGGCAGTTAACAAGAACAGAAGGGCTTCTGATCAAATCAGAGCAGGGCATCCATCGTGCTGAACCTTTGTGCCAACCATGTGAATACATACCTCCAAGACACTGTTTGCGGCACTGGTAAGCAATGGTACTTTGTCCAAACCCCAGGCGGAGCTTTGCTCTCTCGAGAGCTGGGTCAATGATGACAAACCAATGTCACGAAGAGAGATGATGACATAAAAATCATGCTCAATAGGATTACGCTGAGGCCCAGACTAAAAGACGGGGGCAGTGGGGTTCCTGGTCTACCTGGGGCCCGCTTGGGCCAGGGTGCAGGCCAAAATCCCCATGCTGTTTCTCCCCATCGCAGACCCGCATTTGGTCCAGGGGCACGACCTTAGAAGAACACTGAGTGCTCCCTCAAATGGCACCTCATGTCAAACGTTGCTCTTGAGCCAGTCTCCATGTCCAAAGCCCAGCTCACGTTCCCATCATCTCTTCTGCCTTTCAGTGACTGGGGATGCTGACTTGGAGCACACGTCAACACACTTTTCTTCAGGTAAGTGGAAAGATTAGCCCATAGGCTTTGATCTCTCCAGGCCCTGTTCCTTCACCTGTTCATATTTCGGAAACTCTAAGAGAAGATACTCAAGTTAGAAGCCCAGGATCCAGTAGTTTTGGCCTTGATTCCTAGAATGTGAAAACCCATAGGCCTCGGTGTCCAGAATGGCATTCCAAATGGACAACCTTGGAAAATTCCAAAGGACATGGACATGAGCCACCGATCTGGGGCCTCAGAATAGGTCACAAGGAGGAGTCATAATGGTGGGTCCTTCTACGGTTCCCATGACACCAAGAGAAGAACTGGAAATTTAATTCTGTGACTCTTGTTTTCATTATGGCCGATCTTAGTCTGGAGCAGAGCAGGCCTGTTTTTCGTCCTGCCTGGCTCCCGCCCGGCTAGCTTTACACCAAAAATTGCAACACACAAATTGTCTTCATTTAAACACTGCTTGGCCCATTAGATCTAGCCTCTTACCGGCTAAATCTCACATCTTGATTTACCCATTTCTATTAATGTGTATAGCAACAGGAGGTGTCCATCTTGGGCCATCTTGGGCCAGAGCTTCTTTGCGTTTGCCTCACTTCCCTCCGTCCCAGCATTCTGTTCTGTCTACTCCGCCCACCTGATTTTCTGTGCTATCCATAGGCCAAGAAAGTTTCCTTTTTAAATAACCAATGAAAGTGACACATAGACAGATGACCCTCCTATATCAGCTGATGATCCTGATTGGGACTGCCTGAGAAAGAAGTTCTAGTCAGCTTTGGCAGTGGCTTTCGAAGCGAATGCCTTGCCATAATGGACTTTCGGGATGAATTGCCATTTGGCATGTCCGGGACACATTTGGCGGTCCAGAGTTCTTTCCCAGTGCTAATTCAACACAGGGAACACTAGTATATCAAATGGCACCTGGGCATCCTCAACCTTGCCTCCTCTACCTGTGATTTAGTGAACTTGACCTACCTTTCCAGCAAGGCAAAAAGGGAGACAATTCTGGATGCTCTACCAAGAAAGATGGTCTCTTCAGGGCGCTGGAGCCAGGAAGGCAGTCTGGTTTTGAGAAGTTTGTAGCCTACAGCAGAGGCCGTGCCTATCATGCATAGCCCCATGCATAGCCATCTTCCCTGGAAGACATTGCCTTCAACATTCTGCCTAGGACTAGGAATATCCCCAGAGATGCAGAGAAGGCCAGACCCAGCACAATCTCTGGTGGTGCAAAAACAGTCATAAGAGAATGGATTCTTTCTCCATTAGTGTGTGGATGATGGGAGGCAGAGTTGAATGAGACACATGGGTAGCATGTCAATGGTAGCCAGGTCTCAGACCTTAGAATGCCTGATGCTGGAAAGGCAAGATTCCAAGGTATCAAAGCCCTGCCTACTGATTGACAATCGGCAGCAGTCTCATGCTAGCAATCAGAGCAGTCAGCGGGAAGAGCATGCTCCTGAGTGCCTGGACTTTGCTTGAGCAGGCTAAAAAGGGGCCATCACTCAGGGTTGGCACTAGTCCACGGGCCATTGATCAGGGATATCTCGAGTGGCACAATGATCCCCCTCCACGGAATCATGCTCTCGGGCCCTGGTCAGCATCAGCAGTCCTTTTCTGGTCATCAAGTGCATGCCGTGGATGGCCCTGACAACACGTTTCTTCTTTCCCAAGGGGGCAGTTAACAAGAACAGAAGGGCTTCTGATCAAATCAGAGCAGGGCATCCATCGTGCTGAACCTTTGTGCCAACCATGTGAATACATACCTCCAAGACACTGTTTGCGGCACTGGTAAGCAATGGTACTTTGTCCAAACCCCAGGCGGAGCTTTGCTCTCTCGAGAGCTGGGTCAATGATGACAAACCAATGTCACGAAGAGAGATGATGACATAAAAATCATGCTCAATAGGATTACGCTGAGGCCCAGACTAAAAGACGGGGGCAGTGGGGTTCCTGGTCTACCTGGGGCCCGCTTGGGCCAGGGTGCAGGCCAAAATCCCCATGCTGTTTCTCCCCATCGCAGACCCGCATTTGGTCCAGGGGCACGACCTTAGAAGAACACTGAGTGCTCCCTCAAATGGCACCTCATGTCAAACTTTGCTCTTGAGCCAGTCTCCATGTCCAAAGCCCAGCTCACGTTCCCATCATCTCTTCTGCCTTTCAGTGACTGGGGATGCTGACTTGGAGCACACGTCAACACACTTTTCTTCAGGTAAGTGGAAAGATTAGCCCATAGGCTTTGATCTCTCCAGGCCCTGTTCCTTCACCTGTTCATATTTCGGAAACTCTAAGAGAAGATACTCAAGTTAGAAGCCCAGGATCCAGTAGTTTTGGCCTTGATTCCTAGAATGTGAAAACCCATAGGCCTCGGTGTCCAGAATGGCATTCCAAATGGACAACCTTGGAAAATTCCAAAGGACATGGACATGAGCCACAGATCTGGGGCCTCAGAATAGGTCACAAGGAGGAGTCATAATGGTGGGTCCTTCTACGGTTCCCATGACACCTAGAGAAGAACTGGAAATTTCATTCTGTGACTCTTGTTTTCATTATGGCCGATCTTAGTCTGGAGCAGAGCAGGCCTGTTTTTCGTCCTGCCTGGCTCCCACCCGGCTAGCTTTACACCAAAAATTGCAACACACAAATTGTCTTCATTTAAACACTGCTTGGCCCATTAGATCTAGCCTCTTACCGGCTAAATCTCACATCTTGATTTACCCATTTCTATTAATGTGTATAGCAACAGGAGGTGTCCATCTTGGGCCATCTTGGGCCAGAGCTTCTTTGCGTTTGCCTCACTTCCCTCCGTCCCAGCATTCTGTTCTGTCTACTCCGCCCACCTGATTTTCTGTGCTATCCATAGGCCAAGAAAGTTTCCTTTTTAAATAACCAATGAAAGTGACACATAGACAGATGACCCTCCTATATCAGCTGATGATCCTGATTGGGACTGCCTGAGAAAGAAGTTCTAGTCAGCTTTGGCAGTGGCTTTCGAAGCGAATGCCTTGCCATAATGGACTTTCGGGATGAATTGCCATTTGGCATGTCCGGGACACATTTGGCGGTCCAGAGTTCTTTCCCAGTGCTAATTCAACACAGGGAACACTAGTATATCAAATGGCACCTGGGCATCCTCAACCTTGCCTCCTCTACCTGTGATTTAGTGAACTTGACCTACCTTTCCAGCAAGGCAAAAAGGGAGACAATTCTGGATGCTCTACCAAGAAAGATGGTCTCTTCAGGGCGCTGGAGCCAGGAAGGCAGTCTGGTTTTGAGAAGTTTGTAGCCCACAGCAGAGGCCGTGCCTATCATGCATAGCCCCATGCATAGCCATCTTCCCTGGAAGATATTGCCTTCAACATTCTGCCTAGGACTAGGAATATCCCCAGAGATGCAGAGAAGGCCAGACCCAGCACAATCTCTGGTGGTGCAAAAACAGTCATAAGAGAATGGATTCTTTCTCCATTAGTGTGTGGATGATGGGAGGCAGAGTTGAATGAGACACATGGGTAGCATGTCAAGTGGAGGCCAGGTCTCAGCCCTTAGAATGCCTGATGCTGGAAAGGATAGTTTCCAAGGTATCAAAGGCCTGCCTACTGATTGACAATCGGCAGCACTCTCATGCTAGCAATCAGAGCAGTCAGCGGGAAGAGCATGCTCCTGAGTGACTGGACTTTGCTTGGGCAGGCTAAAAAGGGGCCATCACTCAGGGTTGGCACTAGTCCTCGGGCCATTGATCAGGGATATCTCGCGTGGCACAATGATCCCCCTCCACGGAATCATGCTCTCGGGCCCTGGTCAGCATCAGCAGTCCTTTTCTGGTCATCAAGTGCATGCCGTGGATGGCCCTGACAACACGTTTCTTCTTTCCCAAGGGGGCAGTTAACAAGAACAGAAGGGCTTCTGATCAAATCAGAGCAGGGCATCCATCGTGCTGAACCTTTGTGCCAACCATGTGAATACATACCTCCAAGACACTGTTTGCGGCACTGGTAAGCAATGGTACTTTGTCCAAACCCCAGGCGGAGCTTTGCTCTCTCGAGAGCTGGGTCAATGATGACAAACCAATGTCACGAAGAGAGATGATGACATAAAAATCATGCTCAATAGGATTACGCTGAGGCCCAGACTAAAAGACGGGGGCAGTGGGGTTCCTGGTCTACCTGGGGCCCGCTTGGGCCAGGGTGCAGGCCAAAATCCCCATGCTGTTTCTCCCCATCGCAGACCCGCATTTGGTCCAGGGGCACGACCTTAGAAGAACACTGAGTGCTCCCTCAAATGGCACCTCATGTCAAACGTTGCTCTTGAGCCAGTCTCCATGTCCAAAGCCCAGCTCACGTTCCCATCATCTCTTCTGCCTTTCAGTGACTGGGGATGCTGACTTGGAGCACACGTCAACACACTTTTCTTCAGGTAAGTGGAAAGATTAGCCCATAGGCTTTGATCTCTCCAGGCCCTGTTCCTTCACCTGTTCATATTTCGGAAACTCTAAGAGAAGATACTCAAGTTAGAAGCCCAGGATCCAGTAGTTTTGGCCTTGATTCCTAGAATGTGAAAACCCATAGGCCTCGGTGTCCAGAATGGCATTCCAAATGGACAACCTTGGAAAATTCCAAAGGACATGGACATGAGCCACCGATCTGGGGCCTCAGAATAGGTCACAAGGAGGAGTCATAATGGTGGGTCCTTCTACGGTTCCCATGACACCAAGAGAAGAACTGGAAATTTAATTCTGTGACTCTTGTTTTCATTATGGCCGATCTTAGTCTGGAGCAGAGCAGGCCTGTTTTTCGTCCTGCCTGGCTCCCGCCCGGCTAGCTTTACACCAAAAATTGCAACACACAAATTGTCTTCATTTAAACACTGCTTGGCCCATTAGATCTAGCCTCTTACCGGCTAAATCTCACATCTTGATTTACCCATTTCTATTAATGTGTATAGCAACAGGAGGTGTCCATCTTGGGCCATCTTGGGCCAGAGCTTCTTTGCGTTTGCCTCACTTCCCTCCGTCCCAGCATTCTGTTCTGTCTACTCCGCCCACCTGATTTTCTGTGCTATCCATAGGCCAAGAAAGTTTCCTTTTTAAATAACCAATGAAAGTGACACATAGACAGATGACCCTCCTATATCAGCTGATGATCCTGATTGGGACTGCCTGAGAAAGAAGTTCTAGTCAGCTTTGGCAGTGGCTTTCGAAGCGAATGCCTTGCCATAATGGACTTTCGGGATGAATTGCCATTTGGCATGTCCGGGACACATTTGGCGGTCCAGAGTTCTTTCCCAGTGCTAATTCAACACAGGGAACACTAGTATATCAAATGGCACCTGGGCATCCTCAACCTTGCCTCCTCTACCTGTGATTTAGTGAACTTGACCTACCTTTCCAGCAAGGCAAAAAGGGAGACAATTCTGGATGCTCTACCAAGAAAGATGGTCTCTTCAGGGCGCTGGAGCCAGGAAGGCAGTCTGGTTTTGAGAAGTTTGTAGCCCACAGCAGAGGCCGTGCCTATCATGCATAGCCCCATGCATAGCCATCTTCCCTGGAAGATATTGCCTTCAACATTCTGCCTAGGACTAGGAATATCCCCAGAGATGCAGAGAAGGCCAGACCCAGCACAATCTCTGGTGGTGCAAAAACAGTCATAAGAGAATGGATTCTTTCTCCATTAGTGTGTGGATGATGGGAGGCAGAGTTGAATGAGACACATGGGTAGCATGTCAAGTGGAGGCCAGGTCTCAGCCCTTAGAATGCCTGATGCTGGAAAGGATAGTTTCCAAGGTATCAAAGGCCTGCCTACTGATTGACAATCGGCAGCACTCTCATGCTAGCAATCAGAGCAGTCAGCGGGAAGAGCATGCTCCTGAGTGACTGGACTTTGCTTGGGCAGGCTAAAAAGGGGCCATCACTCAGGGTTGGCACTAGTCCTCGGGCCATTGATCAGGGATATCTCGCGTGGCACAATGATCCCCCTCCACGGAATCATGCTCTCGGGCCCTGGTCAGCATCAGCAGTCCTTTTCTGGTCATCAAGTGCATGCCGTGGATGGCCCTGACAACACGTTTCTTCTTTCCCAAGGGGGCAGTTAACAAGAACAGAAGGGCTTCTGATCAAATCAGAGCAGGGCATCCATCGTGCTGAACCTTTGTGCCAACCATGTGAATACATACCTCCAAGACACTGTTTGCGGCACTGGTAAGCAATGGTACTTTGTCCAAACCCCAGGCGGAGCTTTGCTCTCTCGAGAGCTGGGTCAATGATGACAAACCAATGTCACGAAGAGAGATGATGACATAAAAATCATGCTCAATAGGATTACGCTGAGGCCCAGACTAAAAGACGGGGGCAGTGGGGTTCCTGGTCTACCTGGGGCCCGCTTGGGCCAGGGTGCAGGCCAAAATCCCCATGCTGTTTCTCCCCATCGCAGACCCGCATTTGGTCCAGGGGCACGACCTTAGAAGAACACTGAGTGCTCCCTCAAATGGCACCTCATGTCAAACGTTGCTCTTGAGCCAGTCTCCATGTCCAAAGCCCAGCTCACGTTCCCATCATCTCTTCTGCCTTTCAGTGACTGGGGATGCTGACTTGGAGCACACGTCAACACACTTTTCTTCAGGTAAGTGGAAAGATTAGCCCATAGGCTTTGATCTCTCCAGGCCCTGTTCCTTCACCTGTTCATATTTCGGAAACTCTAAGAGAAGATACTCAAGTTAGAAGCCCAGGATCCAGTAGTTTTGGCCTTGATTCCTAGAATGTGAAAACCCATAGGCCTCGGTGTCCAGAATGGCATTCCAAATGGACAACCTTGGAAAATTCCAAAGGACATGGACATGAGCCACCGATCTGGGGCCTCAGAATAGGTCACAAGGAGGAGTCATAATGGTGGGTCCTTCTACGGTTCCCATGACACCAAGAGAAGAACTGGAAATTTAATTCTGTGACTCTTGTTTTCATTATGGCCGATCTTAGTCTGGAGCAGAGCAGGCCTGTTTTTCGTCCTGCCTGGCTCCCGCCCGGCTAGCTTTACACCAAAAATTGCAACACACAAATTGTCTTCATTTAAACACTGCTTGGCCCATTAGATCTAGCCTCTTACCGGCTAAATCTCACATCTTGATTTACCCATTTCTATTAATGTGTATAGCAACAGGAGGTGTCCATCTTGGGCCATCTTGGGCCAGAGCTTCTTTGCGTTTGCCTCACTTCCCTCCGTCCCAGCATTCTGTTCTGTCTACTCCGCCCACCTGATTTTCTGTGCTATCCATAGGCCAAGAAAGTTTCCTTTTTAAATAACCAATGAAAGTGACACATAGACAGATGACCCTCCTATATCAGCTGATGATCCTGATTGGGACTGCCTGAGAAAGAAGTTCTAGTCAGCTTTGGCAGTGGCTTTCGAAGCGAATGCCTTGCCATAATGGACTTTCGGGATGAATTGCCATTTGGCATGTCCGGGACACATTTGGCGGTCCAGAGTTCTTTCCCAGTGCTAATTCAACACAGGGAACACTAGTATATCAAATGGCACCTGGGCATCCTCAACCTTGCCTCCTCTACCTGTGATTTAGTGAACTTGACCTACCTTTCCAGCAAGGCAAAAAGGGAGACAATTCTGGATGCTCTACCAAGAAAGATGGTCTCTTCAGGGCGCTGGAGCCAGGAAGGCAGTCTGGTTTTGAGAAGTTTGTAGCCTACAGCAGAGGCCGTGCCTATCATGCATAGCCCCATGCATAGCCATCTTCCCTGGAAGACATTGCCTTCAACATTCTGCCTAGGACTAGGAATATCCCCAGAGATGCAGAGAAGGCCAGACCCAGCACAATCTCTGGTGGTGCAAAAACAGTCATAAGAGAATGGATTCTTTCTCCATTAGTGTGTGGATGATGGGAGGCAGAGTTGAATGAGACACATGGGTAGCATGTCAATGGTAGCCAGGTCTCAGACCTTAGAATGCCTGATGCTGGAAAGGCAAGATTCCAAGGTATCAAAGCCCTGCCTACTGATTGACAATCGGCAGCAGTCTCATGCTAGCAATCAGAGCAGTCAGCGGGAAGAGCATGCTCCTGAGTGCCTGGACTTTGCTTGAGCAGGCTAAAAAGGGGCCATCACTCAGGGTTGGCACTAGTCCACGGGCCATTGATCAGGGATATCTCGAGTGGCACAATGATCCCCCTCCACGGAATCATGCTCTCGGGCCCTGGTCAGCATCAGCAGTCCTTTTCTGGTCATCAAGTGCATGCCGTGGATGGCCCTGACAACACGTTTCTTCTTTCCCAAGGGGGCAGTTAACAAGAACAGAAGGGCTTCTGATCAAATCAGAGCAGGGCATCCATCGTGCTGAACCTTTGTGCCAACCATGTGAATACATACCTCCAAGACACTGTTTGCGGCACTGGTAAGCAATGGTACTTTGTCCAAACCCCAGGCGGAGCTTTGCTCTCTCGAGAGCTGGGTCAATGATGACAAACCAATGTCACGAAGAGAGATGATGACATAAAAATCATGCTCAATAGGATTACGCTGAGGCCCAGACTAAAAGACGGGGGCAGTGGGGTTCCTGGTCTACCTGGGGCCCGCTTGGGCCAGGGTGCAGGCCAAAATCCCCATGCTGTTTCTCCCCATCGCAGACCCGCATTTGGTCCAGGGGCACGACCTTAGAAGAACACTGAGTGCTCCCTCAAATGGCACCTCATGTCAAACTTTGCTCTTGAGCCAGTCTCCATGTCCAAAGCCCAGCTCACGTTCCCATCATCTCTTCTGCCTTTCAGTGACTGGGGATGCTGACTTGGAGCACACGTCAACACACTTTTCTTCAGGTAAGTGGAAAGATTAGCCCATAGGCTTTGATCTCTCCAGGCCCTGTTCCTTCACCTGTTCATATTTCGGAAACTCTAAGAGAAGATACTCAAGTTAGAAGCCCAGGATCCAGTAGTTTTGGCCTTGATTCCTAGAATGTGAAAACCCATAGGCCTCGGTGTCCAGAATGGCATTCCAAATGGACAACCTTGGAAAATTCCAAAGGACATGGACATGAGCCACAGATCTGGGGCCTCAGAATAGGTCACAAGGAGGAGTCATAATGGTGGGTCCTTCTACGGTTCCCATGACACCTAGAGAAGAACTGGAAATTTCATTCTGTGACTCTTGTTTTCATTATGGCCGATCTTAGTCTGGAGCAGAGCAGGCCTGTTTTTCGTCCTGCCTGGCTCCCACCCGGCTAGCTTTACACCAAAAATTGCAACACACAAATTGTCTTCATTTAAACACTGCTTGGCCCATTAGATATAGCCTCTTACCGGCTAAATCTCACATCTTGATTTACCCATTTCTATTAATGTGTATAGCAACAGGAGGTGTCCATCTTGGGCCATCTTGGGCCAGAGCTTCTTTGCGTTTGCCTCACTTCCCTCCGTCCCAGCATTCTGTTCTGTCTACTCCGCCCACCTGATTTTCTGTGCTATCCATAGGCCAAGAAAGTTTCCTTTTTAAATAACCAATGAAAGTGACACATAGACAGATGACCCTCCTATATCAGCTGATGATCCTGATTGGGACTGCCTGAGAAAGAAGTTCTAGTCAGCTTTGGCAGTGGCTTTCGAAGCGAATGCCTTGCCATAATGGACTTTCGGGATGAATTGCCATTTGGCATGTCCGGGACACATTTGGCGGTCCAGAGTTCTTTCCCAGTGCTAATTCAACACAGGGAACACTAGTATATCAAATGGCACCTGGGCATCCTCAACCTTGCCTCCTCTACCTGTGATTTAGTGAACTTGACCTACCTTTCCAGCAAGGCAAAAAGGGAGACAATTCTGGATGCCCTACCAAGAAAGATGGTCTCTTCAGGGCGCTGGAGCCAGGAAGGCAGTCTGGTTTTGAGAAGTTTGTAGCCCACAGCAGAGGCCGTGCCTATCATGCATAGCCCCATGCATAGCCATCTTCCCTGGAAGACATTGCCTTCAACATTCTGCCTAGGACTAGGAATATCCCCAGAGATGCAGAGAAGGCCAGACCCAGCACAATCTCTGGTGGTGCAAAAACAGTCATAAGAGAATGGATTCTTTCTCCATTAGTGTGTGGATGATGGGAGGCAGAGTTGAATGAGACACA
Source organism: Microtus oregoni (assembly GCF_018167655.1). Classification (NCBI taxonomy): domain Eukaryota; kingdom Metazoa; phylum Chordata; class Mammalia; order Rodentia; family Cricetidae; genus Microtus; species Microtus oregoni. The sequence goes on along the minus strand of NW_024543059.1, from coordinate 32,977,883 downwards.
TGGGTAGCATGTCAATGGTAGCCAGGTCTCAGACCTTAGAATGCCTGATGCTGGAAAGGCAAGATTCCAAGGTATCAAAGGCCTGCCTACTGATTGACAATCGGCAGCAGTCTCATGCTAGCAATCAGAGCAGTCAGCGGGAAGAGCATGCTCCTGAGTGCCTGGACTTTGCTTGGGCAGCCTAAAAAGGGGCCATCACTCAGGGTTGGCACTAGTCCTCGGGCCATTGATCAGGGATATCTCGAGTGGCACAATGATCCCCCTCCACGGAATCATGCTCTCGGGCCCTGGTCAGCATCAGCAGTCCTTTTCTGGTCATCAAGTGCATGCCGTGGATGGCCCTGACAACACGTTTCTTCTTTCCCAAGGGGGCAGTTAACAAGAACAGAAGGGCTTCTGATCAAATCAGAGCAGGGCATCCATCGTGCTGAACCTTTGTGCCAACCATGTGAATACATACCTCCAAGACACTGTTTGCGGCACTGGTAAGCAATGGTACTTTGTCCAAACCCCAGGCGGAGCTTTGCTCTCTCGAGAGCTGGGTCAATGATGACAAACCAATGTCACGAAGAGAGATGATGACATAAAAATCATGCTCAATAGGATTACGCTGAGGCCCAGACTAAAAGACGGGGGCAGTGGGGTTCCTGGTCTACCTGGGGCCCGCTTGGGCCAGGGTGCAGGCCAAAATCCCCATGCTGTTTCTCCCCATCGCAGACCCGCATTTGGTCCAGGGGCACGACCTTAGCAGAACACTGAGTGCTCCCTCAAATGGCACCTCATGTCAAACTTTGCTCTTGAGCCAGTCTCCATGTCCAAAGCCCAGCTCACGTTCCCATCATCTCTTCTGCCTTTCAGTGACTGGGGATGCTGTCTTGGAGCACACGTCAACACACTTTTCTTCAGGTAAGTGGAAAGATTAGCCCATAGGCTTTGATCTCTCCAGGCCCTGTTCCTTCACCTGTTCATATTTCTGAAACTCTAAGAGAAGATACTCAAGTTAGAAGCCCAGGATCCAGTAGTTTTGGCCTTGATTCCTAGAATGTGAAAACCCATAGGCCTCGGTGTCCAGAATGGCATTCCAAATGAACAACCTTGGAAAATTCCAAAGGACATGGACATGAGCCACAGATCTGGGGCCTCAGAATAGGTCACAAGGAGGAGTCATAATGGTGGGTCCTTCTACGGTTCCCATGACACCTAGAGAAGAACAGGAAATTTAATTCTGTGACTCTTGTTTTCATTATGGCCGATCTTAGTCTGGAGCAGAGCAGGCCTGTTTTTCGTCCTGCCTGGCTCCCGCCCGGCTAGCTTTACACCAAAAATTGCAACACACAAATTGTCTTCATTTAAACACTGCTTGGCCCATTAGATCTAGAATCTTACTGGCTAAATCTCACATCTTGATTTACCCATTTCTATTAATGTGTATAGCAACAGGAGGTGTCCATCTTGGGCCATCTTGGGCCAGAGCTTCTTTGCGTTTGCCTCACTTCCCTCCGTCCCAGCATTCTCTTCTGTCTACTCCGCCCACCTGATTTTCTGTGCTATCCATAGGCCAAGAAAGTTTCCTTTTTAAATAACCAATGAAAGTGACACATAGACAGATGACCCTCCTACATCAGCTGATGATCCTGATTGGGACTGCCCGAGAAAGAAGTTCTAGTCAGCTTTGGCAGTGGCTTTCGAAGCGAATGCCTTGCCATAATGGACTTTCGGGATGAATTGCCATTTGGCATGTCCGGGACACATTTGGCGGTCCAGAGTTCTTTCCCAGTGCTAATTCAACACAGGGAACACTAGTATATCAAATGGCACCTGGGCATCCTCAACCTTGCCTCCTCTACCTGTGATTTAGTGAACTTGACCTACCTTTCCAGCAAGGCAAAAAGGGAGACAATTCTGGATGCTCTACCAAGAAAGATGGTCTCTTCAGGGCGCTGGAGCCAGGAAGGCAGTCTGGTTTTGAGAAGTTTGTAGCCCACAGCAGAGGCCGTGCCTATCATGCATAGCCCCATGCATAGCCATCTTCCCTGGAAGACATTGCCTTCAACATTCTGCCTAGGACTAGGAATATCCCCAGAGATGCAGAGAAGGCCAGACCCAGCACAATCTCTGGTGGTGCAAAAACAGTCATAAGAGAATGGATTCTTTCTCCATTAGTGTGTGGATGATGGGAGGCAGAGTTGAATGAGACACATGGGTAGCATGTCAATGGTAGCCAGGTCTCAGACCTTAGAATGCCTGATGCTGGAAAGGCAAGATTCCAAGGTATCAAAGCCCTGCCTACTGATTGACAATCGGCAGCAGTCTCATGCTAGCAATCAGAGCAGTCAGCGGGAAGAGCATGCTCCTGAGTGCCTGGACTTTGCTTGAGCAGGCTAAAAAGGGGCCATCACTCAGGGTTGGCACTAGTCCTCGGGCCAATGATCAGGGATATCTCGAGTGGCACAATGATCCCCCTCCACGGAATCATGCTCTCGGGCCCTGGTCAGCATCAGCAGTCCGTTTCTGGTCATCAAGTGCACGCCGAGGATGACAACACGGTGTTTCTTCTTTCCCAAGGGGGCTGTTAACAAGAACAGAAGGGCTTCTGATCAAATCAGAGCAGGGCATCCACATTTCTATTAATGTGTATAGCAACAGGAGGTGTCCATCTTGGGCCATCTTGGGCCAGAGCTTCTTTGTGTTTGCCTCACTTCCCTCCGTCCCAGCATTCTGTTCTGTCTACTCCACCCACCTGATTTTCTGTGCTATCCATAGGCCAAGAAAGTTTCCTTTTTAAATAACCAATGAAAGTGACACATAGACAGATGACCCTCCTACATCAGCTGATGATCCTGATTGGGACTGCCTGAGAAAGAAGTTCTAGTCAGCTTTGGCAGTGGCTTTCGAAGCGAATGCCTTGCCATAATGGACTTTCGGGATGAATTGCCATTTGGCATGTCCGGGACACATTTGGCGGTCCAGAGTTCTTTCCCAGTGCTAATTCAACACAGAGAACACTAGTATATCAAATGGCACCTGGGCATCCTCAACCTTGCCTCCTCTACCTGTGATTTAGTGACCTTGACCTACCTTTCCAGCATGGCAAAAAGGGAGACAATTCTGGATGCTCTACCAAGAAAGATGGTCTCTTCAGGGCGATGGAGCCAGGAAGGCAGTCTGGTTTTGAGAAGTTTGTAGCCCACAGCAGAGGCCGTGCCTATCATGCATAGCCCCATGCATAGCCATATTCCCTGGAAGACATTGCCTTCAACATTCTTCCTAGGACTAGGAATATCCCCAGAGATGCAGAGAAGGCCAGACCCAGCACAATCTCTTGTGGTGCAAAAACAGTCATAAGAGAATGGATTCTTTCTCCATTAGTGTGTGGATGATGGGAGGCAGAGTTGAATGAAACACATGGGTAGCATGTCAAGTGGAGGCCAGGTCTCAGACCTTAGAATGCCTGATGCTGGAAAGGCAAGTTTCCAAGGTATCAAAGGCCTGCCTACTGATTGACAATCGGCAGCACTCTCATGCTAGCAATCAGAGCAGTCAGCGGGAAGAGCATGCTCCTGAGTGACTGGACTTTGCTTGGGCAGGCTAAAAAGGGGCCATCACTCAGGGTTGGCACTAGTCCTCGGGCCATTGATCAGGGATATCTCGCGTGGCACAATGATCCCCCTCCACGGAATCATGCTCTCGGGCCCTGGTCAGCATCAGCAGTCCTTTTCTGGTCATCAAGTGCATGCCGTGGATGGCCCTGACAACACGTTTCTTCTTTCCCAAGGGGGCAGTTAACAAGAACAGAAGGGCTTCTGATCAAATCAGAGCAGGGCATCCATCGTGCTGAACCTTTGTGCCAACCATGTGAATACATACCTCCAAGACACTGTTTGCGGCACTGGTAAGCAATGGTACTTTGTCCAAACCCCAGGCGGAGCTTTGCTCTCTCGAGAGCTGGGTCAATGATGACAAACCAATGTCACGAAGAGAGATGATGACATAAAAATCATGCTCAATAGGATTACGCTGAGGCCCAGACTAAAGGACGGGGGCAGTGGGGTTCCTGGTCTACCTGGGGCCCGCTTGGGCCAGGGTGCAGGCCAAAATCCCCATGCTGTTTCTCCCCATCGCAGACCCGCATTTGGTCCAGGGGCACGACCTTAGAAGAACACTGAGTGCTCCCTCAAATGGCACCTCATGTCAAACTTTGCTCTTGAGCCAGTCTCCATGTCCAAAGCCCAGCTCACGTTCCCATCATCTCTTCTGCCTTTCCGTGACTGGGGATGCTGACTTGGAGCACACGTCAACACACTTTTCTTCAGGTAAGTGGAAAGATTAGCCCATAGGCTTTGATCTCTCCAGGCCCTGTTCCTTCACCTGTTCATATTTCTGAAACTCTAAGAGAAGATACTCAAGTTAGAAGCCCAGGATCCAGTAGTTTTGGCCTTGATTCCTAGAATGTGAAAACCCATAGGCCTCGGTGTCCAGAATGGCTTTCCAAATGGACCACCTTGGAAAATTCCAAAGGACATGGACATGAGCCACCGATCTGGGGCCTCAGAATAGGTCACAAGGAGGACTCATAATGGTGGGTCCTTCTACGGTTCCCATGACACCTAGAGAAGAACTGGAAATTTAATTCTATGACTCTTGTTTTCATTATGGCTGATCTTAGTCTGGAGCAGAGCAGGCCTGTTTTTCGTCCTGCCCGGCTCCCGCCCGGCTAGCATTACACCAAAAATTGCAACACACAAATTGTCTTCATTTAAACACTGCTTGGCCCATTAGATCTAGCCTCTTACCGGCTAAATCTCACATCTTGATTTACCCATTTCTATTAATGTGTATAGCAACAGGAGGTGTCCATCTTGGGCCATCTTGGGCCAGAGCTTCTTTGCGTTTGCCTCACTTCCCTCCATCCCAGCATTCTGTTCTGTCTACTCCACCCACCTGATTTTCTGTGCTATCCATAGGCCAAGAAAGTTTCCTTTTTAAATAACCAATGAAAGTGCCACATAGACAGATGACCCTCCTATATCAGCTGATGATCCTGATTGTGACTGCCTGAAAAAGAAGTTCTAATCAGCTTTGGCAGTGGCTTTCGAAGCGAATGCCTTGCCATAATGGACTTTCGGGATGAATTGCCATTTGGCATGTCCGGGACACATTTGGCGGTCCAGAGTTCTTTCCCAGTGCTAATTCAACACAGGGAACACTAGTATATCAAATGGCACCTGGGCATCCTCAACCTTGCCTCCTCTACCTGTGATTTAGTGAACTTGACCTACCTTTCCAGCAAGGCAAAAAGGGAGACAATTCTGGATGCTCTACCAAGAAAGATGGTCTCTTCAGGGCGCTGGAGCCAGGAAGGCAGTCTGGTTTTGAGAAGTTTGTAGCACACAGCAGAGGCCGTGCCTATCATGCATAGCCCCATGCATAGCCATCTTCCCTGGAAGACATTGCCTTCAACATTCTGCCTAGGACTAGGAATATCCCCAGAGATGCAGAGAAGGCCAGACCCAGCACAATCTCTGGTGGTGCAAAAACAGTCATAAGAGAATGGATTCTTTCTCCATTAGTGTGTGGATGATGGGAGGCAGAGTTGAATGAGACACATGGGTAGCATGTCAAGTGGAGGCCAGGTCTCAGACCTTAGAATGCCTGATGCTGGAAAGGCAAGATTCCAAGGTATCAAGGCCTGCCTACTGATTGACAATCGGCAGCAGTCTCATGCTAGCAATCAGAGCAGTCAGCGGGAAGAGCATGCTCCTGAGTGACTGAACTTTGCTTGGGCAGGCTAAAAAGGGGCCATCACTCAGGGTTGGCACTAGTCCTCGGGCCAATGATCAGGGATATCTCGAGTGGCACAATGATCCCCCTCCACGGAATCATGCTCTCGGGCCCTGGTCAGCATCAGCAGTCCGTTTCTGGTCATCAAGTGCACGCCGAGGATGACAACACGGAGTTTCTTCTTTCCCAAGGGGGCTGTTAACAAGAACAGAAGGGCTTCTGATCAAATCAGAGCAGAGCATCCACATTTCTATTAATGTGTATAGCAACAGGAGGTGTCCATCTTGGGCCATCTTGGGCCAGAGCTTCTTTGTGTTTGCCTCACTTCCCTCCGTCCCAGCATTCTGTTCTGTCTACTCCACCCACCTGATTTTCTGTGCTATCCATAGGCCAAGAAAGTTTCCTTTTTAAATAACCAATGAAAGTGACACATAGACAGATGACCCTCCTACATCAGCTGATGATCCTGATTGGGACTGCCCGAGAAAGAAGTTCTAGTCAGCTTTGGCAGTGGCTTTCAAAGCGAATGCCATGCCATAATGGAGTTTCGGGATGAATTGCCATTTTTCATGTCCGGGACACATTTGGCGGTCCAGAGTTCTTTCCCAGTGCTAATTCAACACAGGGAACACTAGTATATCAAATGGCACCTGGGCATCCTCAACCTTGCCTCCTCTACCTGTGATTTAGTGAACTTGACCTGCCTTTCCAGCAAGGCAAAAAGGGAGACAATTCTGGATGCTCTACCATGACAGATGGTCTCTTCAGGGCGCTGGAGCCAGGAAGGCAGTCTGATTTTGAGAAGTTTGTAGCACACAGCAGAGGCCGTGCCTATCATGCATAGCCCCATGCATAGCCATCTTCCCTTGAAGACATTGCCTTCAACATTCTGCCTAGGACTAGGAATATCCCTAGAGATGTAGAGAAGGCCAGACCCAGGACAATCTCTGGTGGTGCAAAAACAGTCATAAGAGAATGGATTCTTTCTCCATTAATGTGTGGATGATGGGAGGCAGAGTTGAATGAGACACATGGGTAGCATGTCAAGTGGAGGCCAGGTCTCAGACCTTAGAATGCCTGATGCTGGAAAGGCAAGATTCCAAGGTATCAAAGCCCTGCCTACTGATTGACAATCGGCAGCAGTCTCATGCTAGCAATCAGAGCAGTCAGCGGGAAGAGCATACTCCTGAGTGACTGAACTTTGCTTGGGCATGCTAAAAAGGGGCCATCACTCAGGGTTGGCACTAGTCCTCGGGCCATTGATCAGGGATATCTCGAGTGGCACAATGATCCCCCTCCACGGAATCATGTTCTCGAGCCCTGGTCAGCATCAGCAGTCCTCTTCTGGTCATCAAGTGCACGCCGAGAGTGACAACACGTTGTTTCTTCTTTCCCAAAGGGGCCGTTAACAAGAACAGAAGGGCTTCTGATCAAATCAGAGCAGGGCATCCATCGTGCTGAACCTTTGTGCCAAACATGTGAATACATACCTCCAAGACACTGTTTGCGGCACTGGTAAGCAATGGTACTTTGTCCAAACCCCAGGCGGAGCTTTGCTCTCTCGAGAGCTGGGTCAATGATGACAAACCAATGTCACGAAGAGAGATGATGACATAAAAATCATGCTCAATAGGATTACGCTGAGGCCCAGACTAAAAGACGGGGGCAGTGGGGTTCCTGGTCTACCTGGGGCCCGCTTGGGCCAGGGTGCAGGCCAAAATCCCCATGCTGTTTCTCCCCATCAAAGACCCGCATTTGGTCCAGGGGCACGACCTTAGAAGAACACTGAGTGCTCCCTCAAATGGCACCTCATGTCAAACTTTGCTCTTGAGCCAGTCTCCATGTCCAAAGCCCAGCTCACGTTCCCATCATCTCTTCTGCCTTTCAGTGACTGGGGATGCTGACTTGGAGCACACGTCAACACACTTTTCTTCAGGTAAGTGGAAAGATTAGCCCATAGGCTTTGATCTCTCCAGGCCCTGTTCCTTCACCTGTTCATATTTCTGAAACTCTAAGAGAAGATACTCAAGTTAGAAGCCCAGGATCCAGTAGTTTTGGCCTTGATTCCTAGAATGTGAAAACGCATAGGCCTCGGTGTCCAGAATGGCTTTCCAAATGGACCACCTTGGAAAATTCCAAAGGACATGGACATGAGCCACCGATCTGGGGCCTCAGAATAGGTCACAAGGAGGACTCATAATGGTGGGTCCTTCTACGGTTCCCATGACACCTAGAGAAGAACTGGAAATTTAATTCTATGACTCTTGTTTTCATTATGGCTGATCTTAGTCTGGAGCAGAGCAGGCCTGTTTTTCGTCCTGCCCGGCTCCCGCCCGGCTAGCATTACACCAAAAATTGCAACACACAAATTGTCTTCATTTAAACACTGCTTGGCCCATTAGATCTAGCCTCTTACCGGCTAAATCTCACATCTTGATTTACCCATTTCTATTAATGTGTATAGCAACAGGAGGTGTCCATCTTGGGCCATCTTGGGCCAGAGCTTCTTTGCGTTTGCCTCACTTCCCTCCATCCCAGCATTCTGTTCTGTCTACTCCACCCACCTGATTTTCTGTGCTATCCATAGGCCAAGAAAGTTTCCTTTTTAAATAACCAATGAAAGTGCCACATAGACAGATGACCCTCCTACATCAGCTGATGATCCTGATTGTGACTGCCTGAAAAAGAAGTTCTAATCAGCTTTGGCAGTGGCTTTCGAAGCGAATGCCTTGCCATAATGGACTTTCGGGATGAATTGCCATTTGGCATGTCCGGGACACATTTGGCGGTCCAGAGTTCTTTCCCAGTGCTAATTCAACACAGGGAACACTAGTATATCAAATGGCACCTGGGCATCCTCAACCTTGCCTCCTCTACCTGTGATTTAGTGAACTTGACCTACCTTTCCAGCAAGGCAAAAAGGGAGACAATTCTGGATGCTCTACCAAGAAAGATGGTCTCTTCAGGGCGCTGGAGCCAGGAAGGCAGTCTGGTTTTGAGAAGTTTGTAGCACACAGCAGAGGCCGTGCCTATCATGCATAGCCCCATGCATAGCCATCTTCCCTGGAAGACATTGCCTTCAACATTCTGCCTAGGACTAGGAATATCCCCAGAGATGCAGAGAAGGCCAGACCCAGCACAATCTCTGGTGGTGCAAAAACAGTCATAAGAGAATGGATTCTTTCTCCATTAGTGTGTGGATGATGGGAGGCAGAGTTGAATGAGACACATGGGTAGCATGTCAAGTGGAGGCCAGGTCTCAGACCTTAGAATGCCTGATGCTGGAAAGGCAAGATTCCAAGGTATCAAGGCCTGCCTACTGATTGACAATCGGCAGCAGTCTCATGCTAGCAATCAGAGCAGTCAGCGGGAAGAGCATGCTCCTGAGTGACTGAACTTTGCTTGGGCAGGCTAAAAAGGGGCCATCACTCAGGGTTGGCACTAGTCCTCGGGCCAATGATCAGGGATATCTCGAGTGGCACAATGATCCCCCTCCACGGAATCATGCTCTCGGGCCCTGGTCAGCATCAGCAGTCCGTTTCTGGTCATCAAGTGCACGCCGAGGATGACAACACGGTGTTTCTTCTTTCCCAAGGGGGCTGTTAACAAGAACAGAAGGGCTTCTGATCAAATCAGAGCAGAGCATCCACATTTCTATTAATGTGTATAGCAACAGGAGGTGTCCATCTTGGGCCATCTTGGGCCAGAGCTTCTTTGTGTTTGCCTCACTTCCCTCCGTCCCAGCATTCTGTTCTGTCTACTCCACCCACCTGATTTTCTGTGCTATCCATAGGCCAAGAAAGTTTCCTTTTTAAATAACCAATGAAAGTGACACATAGACAGATGACCCTCCTACATCAGCTGATGATCCTGATTGGGACTGCCTGAGAAAGAAGTTCTAGTCAGCTTTGGCAGTGGCTTTCAAAGCGAATGCCATGCCATAATGGAGTTTCGGGATGAATTGCCATTTGGCATGTCCGGGACACATTTGGCGGTCCAGAGTTCTTTCCCAGTGCTAATTCAACACAGGGAACACTAGTATATCAAATGGCACCTGGGCATCCTCAACCTTGCCTCCTCTAACTGTGATTTAGTGAACTTGACCTGCCTTTCCAGCAAGGCAAAAAGGGAGACAATTCTGGATGCTCTACCATGACAGATGGTCTCTTCAGGGCGCTGGAGCCAGGAAGGCAGTCTGATTTTGAGAAGTTTGTAGCACACAGCAGAGGCCGTGCCTATCATGCATAGCCCCATGCATAGCCATCTTCCCTTGAAGACATTGCCTTCAACATTCTGCCTAGGACTAGGAATATCCCTAGAGATGTAGTGAAGGCCAGACCCAGGACAATCTCTGGTGGTGCAAAAACAGTCATAAGAGAATGGAATCTTTCTCCATTAATGTGTGGATGATGGGAGGCAGAGTTGAATGAGACACATGGGTAGCATGTCAAGTGGAGGCCAGGTCTCAGACCTTAGAATGCCTGATGCTGGAAAGGCAAGATTCCAAGGTATCAAAGCCCTGCCTACTGATTGACAATCGGCAGCAGTCTCATGCTAGCAATCAGAGCAGTCAGCGGGAAGAGCATACTCCTGAGTGACTGA